>NC_092633.1:17964800-18264800 GCF_039555335.1 Amphiura filiformis | reverse complement strand
AATTTATGCATGTAGGCCTATAGTATTGAACAATGTACCCATTTGACATGCACTTATAGATAAATAAATTGTCTTACTTTATTAATTTAATAACTTCTATGTTATAAATAAAATGACACATAACGTAAGTGAAGCTACTTTCTATCTTTTTTATTTGATTCATAAACTTACAGTCAAAACACACAAGAGTGAAGATTGCAGTGAGTAATCAGTCCTTTATAAATGTTCTTGCCACCATCTATCATATAGTAAACTATACATTGCGAATTAATATCAAATTATTTTAAAATAAAAAATGTACATGTAAGGTGAGTTTATATTATGTTATATGGCGAATTTAAGGAGTATTTCGTGATCCTAGCATCCTCTTTTTATGACATTTTCAGTAGATATCCACAAAAAAGCTTATTCTAAAAATTTCAGTTGATTCCGATTTTGCCTTTACGAGTTATGCATGGTTATGTGTACACAATGTGTTGCAATTTTGTTCTGGTATACCAGAACGAAATTCAAATTTCACGATTACTTTGCTAACGAATTAATCTGCAAGAAATATTTTGTACATAAACATTATGTAGCCAGAGGTTTCCAGTGATATAAAAATCTCAACTTTTTTGAGAAAAGTTAGGGATGATGCTGTGGATCACGAAATGCCCTTTTAACTAAAACCTGCAGTCAGTGCAGTGTAGTATTTGTGACGTGGTATATCGAAAGCAGACACTTTTGGGCAGGATCGTAAATGGAGAAATAGCCAAAAATCTACCCGGGGTGATTTTTTCACGATTTGGGTTTATGATGTTATTAATGTTTAAAATATTGTCTGATCGTTTCAGACCGGAATATAACTGGCATGTTGTATTTTTGAGACATTTTTCAAGGTAATTCCTATACTCTCAACATTGTCAATAATATTTTTAAAGGCAGCTTATCTATTATTAATATTAAAGGCCCATTCAGTGATTTGCTCATCCGGACGATCGTAAAAATCATCAAAATTTTGGTACCGTACCTTTGTTATTACATAGATGTGCTAAGTCTGCGAATGGTTCAGCCAAAAGCCGTGTAGGCCTATTTAAGACAAAATAAGACATTTTACACGAATCTGTATTTTTAGATACTGACAGTATCTAAAATTAGCTACAAGTATTTGAATGGCGGGGCTTGAACTTCGTCAGTACTGCTGTTTTTTTTAATTTTTTTGCCAAATTTGGCAGTTCAAAAATACCAAATGACAATTTGAATGACTTAGGCCTATCCTTCTCTTTTAAGCAATTTATATTTTTAAAGGCAGCTTATCTATTATTAATATTAAAGGCCCATTCAGTGATTTGCTCATCCGGACGATCGTAAAAATCATCAAAATTTTGGTACCGTACCTTTGTTATTACATAGATGTGCTAAGTCTGCGAATGGTTCAGCCAAAAGCCGTGTAGGCCTATTTAAGACAAAATAAGACATTTTACACGAATCTGTATTTTTAGATACTGACAGTATCAAAAATACCAAATGACAATTTGAATGACTTAGGCCTATCCTTCTCTTTTAAGCAATTTATAAACAATTTTAATTTTTTACTCTTGCACTGGGATCACTGAATGGGTCTTTAAGAAATGTGGCGTATCATGTCAAAAACAGACATCTTTTGGACAGCTTATAAATTTGGAGGCTTTCACATAAAGAGCTATTTTGCTCCACAACGCCGTTTTCCCCAATAAAATCGGACATTCCTAAGCGAAGAAATTGAGTTCGTAAGTTATGGTATTAAAAATTGAAAATTGAAATATCGTGGGTAAAAAGCTGAAAAGACAAATAAAACCAGAACAGAACAATTTAGAGAACAATAATGAATTAATAATAATGAACAATAATGAATTAAAGAGTTGACAGGAGATTAGGAGTTAATGTTTTCTGCAGTTTCAGTGTACATCTTCTCACCGTTGATGGTTTGGTGGACTGTCATGTAACATGGATGTAGTAAGCCGTGATCCTAAAAATGCCTTTCACATTGACCAAAACTAATTACAAGACCTCTTCTACATTGAGGCTGGCTTTCCCTTTTAAAGGGAATTTTTATTTAGGCCTAGGCTACTACTATCCGTTGGTTTAGTCCTAAAAAAAACTATTTCCCTTTCGATTCCAAAATTGTGATGGTCGGTATAGGTCGATAAATTCTTTTTTCTTCTTGTTTTTTTTTCGGGACCGTTATTCATTGTAAACACTGCAATGGGTATGACTATTTAAAAACTATATGTTCTGAGTATATAAGAAGTGTCAATTTATGAATATGAATATAAAAAAATCCTGAAAATCAAATATTTGGGTAGGTATTCTTTTGCACAGTAAAAACATTTTAGAAATATTACAAATGTGGATCGGTCGGGAAAGGGCAATAGGGCTTTTTTAATTTGGCCTTATGCGAAGCAAGCAGAAGCTCCAGAACGTTTCAATTTCTAGAAGCGTTTCATGCGTCAGTTTTACCAAATTGGTAATGACGATGATTTTCACCATTTTGGCGGCCATTTCCTTGTAGTGTCATTGAACACAATAAGAGATCAGATGAAGGCGATATACGCCATTTTCATTTTTTTTTTTTTTTTGCTTTAAAACCATCAACATCTGTCCAAAAGTGCTGCTAACCCCAGTGACCCTACTTTAAAGCCTTAATATGTGAATTTTTCTCGAATTTCTACTTTTTTCATGATTGTAATGCCCAATGGTGTACGGTACTAAATACCACGTGAAAGACTAAGCCTGAAGTGCTCTAATTGCATTAAAATTTAAGTTTTTATATTAAATCCGGAAATTTCCGGTTTTATTCCGAGTTCTCCGATCGAGTGGTATATCGTGCATCGCGTGCATGTGTTTTATTGAATCATCGAATCAGTGGCGTATAAACTGTGTGCATGTCGCTGTTCGTCTAACGTCTTGTTTGTTCGTCCCAGCTGCGTGAAGCTATACGCCAATATTCATGATGCGATCGGTGAGCTATATGTACACGCATAATTTATTTGTAGGCGCTAGAATGAAATAGCAATTTTCTTCGTTTTATAGTTCATATGTTTGGGACGAAATCAAAAGGGGACAATGTGATCAGTGAAATCTAACATTTAAATAGGAATCAATTCTTTATGTAAATCACTATTGCTAAATCAATTAGTGCTTTAATGTAGGAATGTTACTGTCATAAAAATGAAAATAAAATCAAGTGTTTCTAGCAGTTGCGGGAAAGATATTGAAATTATAAGTTTGTTATCTAAATCACCTGGAGTGATTATACCAAAGTATTCTAATAATTTTGAGACACCATGTAATTATTGCAAGGTATTGATTACCATGATACCAAGATCAGGTGATCAGGATGTATTCAGCATGTCCATGTTCCGAATCACTCGTTCCGAATCAGGCCTAGTAATAAAGAGGTCATATATTAGTCCATGCATGAATACACACCAAGTGCACAAAATATCGTTAAATTTCATGAATTAGAGAAATTAAATGTAATCGGCTGTAAATATCAAAGAGTTTTACAAATACAGAAGTCAAACTGCAGCTTCTGCATACCGTGTATCCGATAACTTGAATTTGAACGCTATACGGTGTAAAGAGTTCAAAACGTTCTAATTATGTAGAAAACATTTTGAAAACTTGATGCAAAACATTCTAGCCTATAAATAAATGTTATTTAAAGAGTTGAAAAAATAATTTGCAAACCTTTTTGCCAAAAATACGCAATAACATTTTGACAACATTTTCAAAAATATGTTGTTGTAGTGTTTTTTGTATAAAATGTTAAAATTTTTTTTTAAAGTCTTTTATATAACCCGACATTTAACGTTATCTTTTAGAAATTAAAGTCTTGGCGTCAAGTAACCAATTGATAGAAAAACGGCTAATATTCACTAATTAAATATGCAAATTAGCTAATTAATATGCATAAAATTTGAATTGAATCTGTTTTTCTACATTTAATTCTATGCCTGTTACAATGAATCATGTAAAGAGTTTCTATGATCTTTCCACACAAAAAAGTGTCAATTACACCTGTCCCACCTTAAACCGATGCTATCAAAAGCAAATAAGTCCCTACGTCAATTTATTTGTTCTTTAAACAAAAAACTGCTCCCATAAAAAATAAGTCCTACGTTTTAGGAATTTGCGATTCTATTCAATATTTAAAAAATTGTTTTAATAATAATTTAAAAAATCAAAACGCGTTTATAATTCGTTTATAACGTTTTAAAAACATGTTTGTGTTTGGTGATGTCACCTATAAAACAAAACGGAATTGTCATGGATACACTTATAGCAAGAATATCACCAGGAGAGTAGAAATATCGAAGGACACGTTGCAAGTTATAGCAACTGCTTCAATGTATTCTGAATATTGGACAGGTTGATCTAAACGTTATTATTTTTGAAACCAACTGATTTATACAAATAAACTGCAAATAACGTTTTATTGTGATGTCGACCTACCGTATTTTGTTTTATTTTAACAGCTTGGTATTGACAATATGGATGGCAAAAACACCACTTTGCAACCCGTTGTTCATTTCTGCATCATCTTATGTATTGTTCTTCTGACATCTCTTGAAGCAAACGCACACATGTGGCGAAGACAGGCGGATGCTGGTCCAGGAACAACAAAAAATATAGCAGAAATATTCCAAGGAAGATGCCATGAACATATACAGTGTCTGCAAACTGATCAATGCAACAGGAGGTTCTTGTTATTTAATATTATTTCTTAGGTTCTTCAGAACAGTGGCTTAGATTTCTTTTATTGGTGAGATGTGGTTGGAAAAACATTCTTGATGAAGTATAGTGAATCCAGCACCTTTTGGAGACCAAGTTTATTGCAGAAATGCGCGTGTAGCGTGCAAAATTTTTTGCCATATTGAAGCTAAGAAGCTAAAATGATGAAATATGGTGCGAAAATGGCACAAAATTGGCACCTTTGGGGCTAAAATGGTCAAATATGACGTTAATTTAGGGGCCATCCATAATTTTCGCCATTTTCACTTACGCACAAAAGGTGCATAACTTTTTACCCCCCTCCCCCCTCGAGTTATGCACAAATAAAATGGCGAAAAATTTGCTATGAATGGGGACCTACTACTGATCCAAAATACTCTGTGGATACCTTAGTACAGGCGTAGCCTATACGATGCAACTTTGGTGCGGGAGTACCCACTATAAATCAAAATTAAACAGTAGGAATGGTGTTAAGGTCTCCTTGCAACTTTATTTTCTTTTGAGTATGTCCTACTGGGTCTCAGAAAACTTGCCCAGAATTTAAACCGTGTTTGACGAAAGAGAGACTTGAATTTACTATTTCAACTTTTAGGAATTTTCTGTTGAAAATTAAGGTAAGATGCTGTATAGAGTGCTATAATTAAGTTTTGTATTCAGCAAAAGGTATAGGACTCCTGTGCATAATAAAACATTAAAGATAAAATCACTATTGGTATAATAGAATTTGTTAAACAATTTCATTAAAATTTTCTTAGGTTTTTAAAAGAGCGATGAATAAAATGTTGGGAAAATACCATTATTTTACACTTTCATATTTTTTAATTGCTCAAACAAATCGCCATTTTTCTTATGCACACATGCCCAAATTTTTACCCCTTTTCCCCCCCCCCCTCTTATGCACGCTTTGTGCATAACTTAAAATGGCGAAAATTATGGACGGCCCCTTAGTCAGAAACCCATACAGGCGTCAACATGGGGGGGATGATTGTATGGACCCCCCCCGATCTACGCCGATGCTTCGGAAAAATATTTTCCTTTTCTCCTTTATCATCATATTACAATCCATTAGAACTTCTCGTAATTTTTCTTCTGAATTCTTCCCTTCTTGTTCTTCTTCGTCATAATTATTACCTTCCTCTGCATCGAGCCTATATTAAAAGAGATCTTATTTTAGCATGCCCTTCATTTGAAAATAAATATAGTGCATTTTTGGCAGAACCGTATAAATCGTCTTAGTCAAAATGAGAACATGAAAATAGTATATAACAGCAAATCATTTGTTGTGTTTTGTTTTCAGACCAAAAGTTATTAATTGCACGGCAATATGGATTGAATTTCTAGGGGCGTTTCAGCACCAGAACCCGTGTAATACATCTGCGGATGTCTACGATGATGTTCTCACCATGGCTGTACCGATAACACCAGATGACCAGGTATGTTAATTTAAGACTAGGAAGTTGATGTATTAGGTTCATCTGGATTGTTCATAAATACTATTTGATGGAAATTCATACTATCATGACTATCAAATCCATTTTTGGTGACATAGGCCTACCTTGTTTATACAGTTTCATGCTGCTACGCAGCACTTCATCAGACTGGCAACCTTGCTTCTTCTTTCCTGAAGTTGCTGCCAGAGGCGGCGTTAGAAGCTGGTCGAAAATGTCAGATCAAGGGAGGCTAACAGGAACAAAAGACAGATTAGAGAGGCAATTCGGATCAGGAAACGAGGACGAAACACCATGAACAGAGACGAGGGGAACTATTTCTTACCAATATTTTCGACCAGCTTCTAGCCCCGCCTCCGGCAGCAACTTCAGGAAAGCCTAGAAGCAAGGTTGCCAGTCTGATGAAGTGCTGCGTAGCAGCATGAAACTGTTAGGTATGTCACCAAAAATGAATTTGATAGTATGAATATCCAACAAATAGTAAGACTAGGAAGGTTGAGGCAGATACGCATAAACCCGCACATTATAAAAAGTGCGTCTTAGCAATGGTGTCTTGCATTTTAGACATGACCATGCATGCAGTTATGAGACACTTCTCCAGAAAGAAACAAAATCACGTCTCTATACTCACGACATTTCACACAAGTCATCATTAGTCATGTCTCGATGCAAAACATGTCGAAAATGTAAGACGTGTCGCGCGAAGCCAGTTTGAGACACGTCTTGATTTTATGTCTTCTATTTGAACATGACTTACTTATGTCAGCTAAGACACGGGTTTCTAAATGTTAGGTGTTCTGTTGTTAAAGACATGTCTATTCCAATACATTCTAGTAAATCTTATACGGGCCCGATATTTGCAGTGAATTAAGTATGTATTTGCAGTGAAATATACTATATGGGTCATCATTTAGGAAATAATGGTCTCATTTCTTATTTTCAATTCAATCATGTTATACAGACGCTTTTCTGGTCAGGCTTGTTAGATGCTGCTTTAAATGTAGCACGAGTTTCCATGCAATACAGGTAAGGGTTGCAAATTTCAAATATCAAAATTCCCGGTCAAAATTACCCCACAAATAATCAGAGCTAAAGATTTCTGAATAGGCCTGTATAAGAAAGTTACACGTAAGTTCGATAACTCACGCGTAACTATTCATGTCAGGGTAAATAAAATTATATTAATTATAAAATAGATAAATTAAAATAGAATCAATCAAATCAATTAATACATCGTTAGTTAAATTGAAGATCAGTAGAATTTTACAAAAGGACATGAATGTTTTATTGCTATGCTTGTTTTGACACGATACACGTAAGCATGGTAAGATACTGACCCGGCACAGCACAATATAATTATGATACGAGTAATGTAGACTTTCCACACTCTTGTTATCCTCGCAAAAAATAATGTTGATATAAGGAACACACCATTTGACTTGGGGGAGTTGAGGTAGGGCAAAATAACAACAACAAAAACAAAAACACACACAAAATTCGCAGCCGATTTTTTCCCCGTTACACTAGGTATTGCCCGGGTGTTTTTTTTTATTTGATTCTTGTTTTTTGGGTTTTTTTGCTCATGTAGTGGCGGAAGTTGTTGTTGTTTTGTTTTGTTTGTTTGTTTTTCAAAATGGTGCGTCTCTAAGATGGTTATAAATTGACGTATATTGCGCTGTATTAAAAATGAATATTCAAAATTTAGGATACTGGAAGAATCTCTACCAGGATATATGGCCAATCAGCTAGTATGGTGTGGTGACGATGACCCAGCCAGTGTAGATGGAATCAATTACGAAAAATGTCCAGAATGGGGTGCATGCGAAAACGAGACATCTTTTAGATTCTGGCAAGCCGCGTCAAGAGAGGTAACTTTAAACATATATGATTGTATATGCACTCAGATTATAGAAATGTCAAGTTCTTTTTTTTTATCACTATTATACTGCTCGTATAAAAATTTGTCAGCCGTAGACTAGGCTAATAAATTATCAGCCCATCTGCTGTAGTTCAAGTATACTCAACTTGTGTTAAAGAATGATTACATACAACCGCTATGATAATGTTTTTTTCGTTTGGTATGATGTTCTTACAAACAAGATTTGTGAATAAACTTTTGAAACCAAACAATGTGATTAATGATTATTATTATCTAGAACGCTTTATTTGTATATTTTTCATCAAATTCGACAGTTTTCGAGACAAGCGACAGGAAAAGTATCTGTAGCATTAAATGCACACAGAGACGGTGGAGCTTTCAGGAACACAAGGTAAACATAAAACCTGAGATAAACTACTTCTGTGAAGACTCTTTTTTGTTGTATCGTTTCTTTGTGTAAACCAGGGAGGTTGAAATAAGAATGGAGGTGATTACGTAACGCATTGTTCCTTTGTGCTGATTTGATTTACCGACAAGCTACTCAGCAAGTGGTATAACATTAATTTGTTCAAGACAAAAGAAAGTCATGTGAAAGCGCCCACTTGCGCAAGTGGTACCTTTTGTTATCACACAGCCCACATAAGTGACAGAGCCGTCGCAGGCACAATAAAGCACACTTTAGCCGTTGATGTAGTTATTTATTACCCACCATATTTGAGGCGCATCATTTTAAAATACTGAATACAGCTGCTGATCGATTACTATGTAGTAACAACATGGCGTGGCTGCCAGGTATAATAGGTCCATGTCTAGCTGTGTTACTTTCTATCAATTAACTATTTCGCAGTATATTTCATTATCATGCTTCTATTCATGTAAGTATTTTTTTTTAAATAATGGAATATCAATTATAAAAGCCGGGGGAATGTGAGGGAGCGCAGGAGGGAGGGGTGAAAAGAGAAGCGGATGGGCGATCGAGTGGGTGGGGAGGAGGGGAGGGAGACAAAAATAAAAAGAAAGAAAGAAGGGAGAGGGAAGGGGAGAGAGGGAGAAGTAGAGTACGTGAGTGATACTATAGGCCCCTAAAGGTATAAGAAAGGAATGAATAAAGAAGCTAATAATTTTTATTATGGAAACTAAACACCTAACAGCACTAGGCAGCCATTCAATGATGCCGAAACCTTTGTGCGTTACGTAATTAAAACACCCAGTCAGATGTATTCTACCTGCCAAACACAAGTCACCCAATTTCGAAAACAGGACGTTGAATGTACACTCTCATGAATATTGATTGGTAACATTTTCCAATATGTCAGCGCTCGAATCGGAAACAATAGATGAATAGATGCTACAGTTCGTTGGTGTAAACTCACAAGCCTGACAACATGAATAAAACTGTTTTATTATTTCATACAGCGTGTTCGCTACCGTTGAACTACCAAATTTAAACCCAGACACAGTTACCATGGTAGAGATCTTGTTGGTGCCAGATATTACGTCAACAGAGGAAGGGTAAGTGTCTTTGGATGATCAGAGAAGGTGTAATTATACATCTTCTCTGGGATGATGATACACCCTAACACCAGTAATTAATCTGTTTTATAAGTCACCATTGTTCATAATTCGTTCAATAAAACAAAAAAACCAAGTATACCGGTACATTTTGTTACAGAAGATGCCTCCTTGTAATTTGACACCTCATTTTTGACAATCTAAAATCGAACAAGGAACAACGGAGATCCGTTAGGGCCGCTACAGACTGTTTAGTGGATGTAGAGTATTCGATGTATACATGTCTTCGTTATTCAATCAATTTCCACTCTATTTCCAGTAATATTTAAGGGTATACGATGTATTGTTGGTCGAAGCAGCAGAAAAAAGTAGTTCACAGCATCTTGCGAATGGTAGTGAGCTTTAGCAAAAATTGCATTGCTCAATTCATAGCGAGCGTGTTGAAGAATTCAAATATCACAGATATACTTTTGTAGGGCCTGTGGTTCTTGAGTTATGTTGTGAAGAGGACTCAGAGAAACAACAACACTTTTGTAAAACCCACATAACTCATTAACAACACTAAATTAAGCAAGTTTTCAAAGTATATGATTCTTTTGCAAAACACCAAAGTGTTATTTTTCAATAATATATTGATTCAGATAATGAAAATCGATTTTATTTGGCTGCTTCGACCAACAATACCTCGTATACCCTTAAGGTCTAACGACTGTTTGATGACGTAAAATTGATAATTCCTTTAGACATTCTACATAACATATTATTGATTTTACGTCTTCAAACATTCGTTTAAAAACATTAGTTAGCATCACTGGAAATAATTCAGTGTCAAATCTATCTTGATGAGATTGACAATGAACATCACTCCCTCGATTAATCAGTTAACAAATTAATCGATTAATCATTCCATCGATTATCTAGCCAATCACTCACCACTTTAAACTTTTTCCATTTACAGTGAAAAGTGTGGAAAGGGATCTATTAAAGAATTGGAAAGACGTCTCGACGTAGCTGGATTACCATGGATTTGTACCTACGATCCTCTGTGAGTATTCAAATATAATGGGTAACAACGAGAGTCAATAATTTGGGGCCGTAGTGGTCAGCGACAACCTGTAAAGTGTGCTGACTGCTGAGGCTTGTGGATCAACGTCTAGGCGTTGCGCCTGTGCGTAGCGCACTATAAATCACTGCCCTTTTTTTTAATTTCATACATTGATTAAGTGTATTTTCCCTACATATTTGGCCTTTGTGACATCTATCATGTTCGAAAATATTACGGTTGGCACCAAAAATAATTTTGCCTCTTTTGTTTATAGTTGCATACGGTATGTTTATTAAAATATAAATTTGAATTAACACCATTAAATAATTTTGTAAATTTCCATTATCAGTCTAATTCGCAAATATGCAATATAAAGTTGGGTATTTAAAAGATTAATATCAATTTGGCTAAAATGTATCTATGTGCTTGAAGCACCTTAAATTTTGTTAAACCCTCTTCAAGAAATTATATAAACGAGATAATATGTTTTCATTGCAATATCGTTTATCGTTTTATATGAAAGTATCAAAAATATATCGAACGCTATTATTTGCTGTATGTACTAGTATATAATATGCACATTAGGAAACGAATTTAGAGAAATCCTTCTGTTAATAAAATACTATGCTGAGCCACCAGCCTGGGTGACTCACGCTCCAGTAACTTCAGATGATTGAGCTCAGTAATACATCAAAGAATGTCTTCCAATTCATGAAAACAAATAGATAATCAGCTTATCGGATTAAAAGCTTAAAGGGAAGGTCTTGCTGCTCAGCAAGTGTTTGTAATTATCAGAAGGTTTTCTCCAAATTCATTCTCTAGTGAGTAGGCCTATAACACATCTTTTTTTTTCACTTTCAGTGAATTTCGGTACATCCAATGTACAACACTAGAAAATCCTCTGGAATACAAAGCATGTAGAGGCGATAAACAAGGTATGAATTAGTTTACGAACAGTAGAGACATAAAGCTAATTATCTGTCAGTCAATTGAAAACACAAAATTTGTTTCAAAATTAGGCCTCTGTCTCTTTAGTGATGACGATGTCAATGATGAAAATATTGGGCTATTTCATTTAAAATTCACACTCCCCTGTGGAAGATTTTGGAAATATCTTCCACAGGGGGAGTATGAATTTCAAATGGAATTTAGCAGCTCCACTTGAAACTCACCCTCCCTTTAATAGTGCGAGATTAATTCAGGTTGAATCTTTCTCAGAGGGTGTATGAAATGCAAATGGAGCTGAAATGAATGTGTTCATTCCATTTAAAATTCATACTCCCCTGTGGAAGATATTTCCAAAATCTTCCACAGGGGTAGTGTGGATTTTAAATGGAATAGCCCATTGATGATGACGACGATGTGGTGATGATGCTGCTGCTGCTGATGATGATGATGATGATGATGATGATGATGATGGTGATGATGACGATGATGATGGTTATGATGATGATGACAACGATGGCAGCAATGAAGACAACAATGACCCCAAATTACATTAAATGATGATGATGTTAGGGACGACGACGATAATGATGATGATGATGATGACGATGACGATGATGATGATGGTGATGATAGCAATTGACCGTTACAGCGAGGATGACGATAATAATGACGACGATGAAGTTGGAAGATCTCTTGACATTGGACATGCATTGATAATTTCATCTGTCAATTTTCTTTCCATAGAGTCGCAACGCGCCAAAGAAGAAACCATTATAGTTGGAGCAGTACTGGGAGGAGTAATTCTGATTTTAATCATCGTAGTAGCAATATTACTTGTGCAATCTTGCAAAAGGTAGATAAATAGGTCTACATGCAGGCAATGAAAATACTCACCAAGCCAGTGTCTTTCAGAGCTACAAAAGGGCCAGAAAAGGCTAGAATACTTCCATGTTTTGCCTGTATACACATCCTATAATACATGCCATTGCGACAATCGTATAACAGATATTTCCGCCGCGGTTTACACAGCAACAAACGTCCAGGTTTTTGTGGGCATTTGCCGTTGCGATAGACGTCGCATTTTCCGTTCTTCGCAGCTATTTTTTTTGTCTGCTGTTCTTTTCGCTAAATGATCATCTTTGTTTGAGGCTTTATTCCTCTTCTTTTCCCGCAGCGGAGAAGGGGGGTAGACGCTACGGTAAATGAGCTGTTACGTCTGATGCACCATCCCCGGGAGGGGGAGGGGGTACTCAAAGTGACGGGGATGTGCGGACAGCAGTTCTAGGGGTCTTTCGGTGAGAGCGTAGACCCCGGGCGTAGACACCGAAAAAGAGTGAGAAGGCCTCCAAAAAGGGGGTCTTTCCATGAGACTGGGGGAAATCTTACCAAAAAGAGGGCTCATTCAAGAGACTGGGAAATTTTTGGATTAAAATCTAAAAGTTGATACAAAATTTTTAAAAATAATGAAAAAACAGGGTCATTCAGTGGGAAATAATCAGAAATTTCCCCAAAAGTTTTGAAAAAAAGGGGTCTTTTGGTGACAGGAAAACAAAAAACGGGGTAATTGGGTGAGAGGGAGTTGAAGAAAGGGGTCTATATGGCCACACATGCCCGTCACCCATTTTTAGTGAGTGTCCCCCGTACAACATTAAACCCTCCGCGCAAGACGTCGATAGGCCTTTAAAAGTAAAAGTCCATTTCATTCGCTTTTATGGGTGTTTGGGTTCTCCACCGCGATTTTCCGCTCATATGATAAGGTTTGTTCGGACCTCTGGTCTTCAGTCTTTTCGGCGTTTTTGAGATTATCTTTTGCTGTACTATAGCCTATATAGATTATTATTCACTGCAGGAATGGAATTCTTGTCAAAACAGTGACACTGAAACGATTTATATGTTGTATAGGCCCGGGTATTAGGTTCAATGGATTGTCAATTAAAAACTGTTTGATTGGAATTCAAAGGCCTACTATCAAATCCCTTTATGGTCACATACCTTCGTTACAATTTCATCCTGAAACGCCATGAATAGAGATGACGGGAACTATTTCTTCCCGAATATTGTCGACCAGCTTCTAGCACCGCCAACGTATAGGAACTTCAGGAAGGAAGAAGCAAGGTTGCCGGTCTGATGAAGTGCTGCGTAGCAGCATGAAACTACTTACAGTATGTATCTGTTACTAATTTATGTTACCAAAAATGGATTTGATAGAATGAATTAAAAACATGAAAAAAAACCCAGTGAAACCATTATTATGTTCATTCTATTCCAATGTTCAAAATAACCTTGCCATTTAAATGCCCATTCAGTGATCCTCTCTAGCAAAAGTGTTAAAAAAATAAAATTGTGTATATTTGCCTTAACCTTAAAATAAAAGGTAAGTCATTAAAATTGTCATTAGATATTTGAAATAATTTGGCAAAAACAAACAAAAACAAGGAAAACAGCTTGACAAAGTTGAAGCCCCATTCAAATACATGCATGCAGCTGATTCCTCTACTTAAAGGAAGTGTCCGGCAATCACAACATTATGTCTTATATGTTGGAAAAATAATTATCAAGCACGAATCACACTATGGTTTTATTTAAAACAAACTCATATTAACATAAAAACGAATAAAAACAGCAATCTCTCAAACGCGATATTCAAAATTCCCGCGCCGAAATTTTCTAGAGCAATGACGTCATGGTTATTTGTGCTCATTGTCGTCAGGCTTCATTGAATTATTAGTACGTCATTGCTCTGGACAATTTCGGCGCGGGAATTTTGAATATCGCGTGTTAAAGGAGTATTTCGTGATCCTAGCATCCTCTTTTTATGACATTTTTCAGTACATATCCACGAAAAAAGCCTATTCCCAAAATTTCAGTTGATTCCGATTTTGCATTTGCGAGTTATGCATGATTATGTGTATTACACTGCTCCATAGACAATGCGTTGTAATTTCGTTCTGGTGCACCAGAACGAAATTCAAATTTCACGATATCTTTGCAAAACGAATTAATCTGCAAGAAATATTTTGTACATAAACATTATGTAGCCAGAGGTTTCCAGTGATATAAAAATCTCAACTTTTTTGAGAAAAGTGGGGGATGAGGCTGTGGATCACGAAATGCCCCTTTAAGAGATGGCTGTTTTTATTAGTTTTTATGGTTAATATGACTTTGTTTTAAATAAAACTATGTCATTCGTGCTTGATAATTATTTTTCTAACATATAAGACATAATGTTGTGATTGCCGGACACTTCCTTTAAGTAGAGCTATTATCTTGTCTTTAGTACACGGCTTATATAGGGCCTAATAGCACATCTTATACTAACAGAGCTAAAGTGGCAAAAAATTGATTTTTGATGATTTTAACGATTTTACGAATGAGCAAATTAATAGCTTAGTAGGCCTATGCCATTAACAATAGTTGCATATTTATCCATAATAATTATCCCTACACCTGTACACAAACACATTTGACGTGAAATTTGCTAACACTTACGCTAAAACCGCAACACGCAAAATATAGACGTATGACAAAAACGAAAATGGTAATATTTTCATATTCCTGATCAAGCAACTTGAAGATAAACTCAAGTTCTTTATTTATTCATCATTTATTTATTTTGTTTAGTTTTTCATTTTTATCTTGTCTATTTAGACGTGGCTCAGGATCCGACCCATTTATCCATCGTGAAAATGACGATCAATAGATGGATGGCCATTGGATCAAATTAAACATGTTGTCGGTATTTTTGTATTACATGTTGGCAATTCTTCGGAACTTCATCCCAATATAGACGAATCCAACGAGCCAAGTCATGGTCAGGATTTGGTCGTCCATATTTGGTTCCCCGCATATTGCACTAAACAGGTGTTGTGAGTGCCCAATTGGGTGGATTAAACCCGCTTAAAATTCGATGTTAGATTCTTTTCTGTGTTGTAAACTGTCATTATTCTTTTGTCTACGTGTAACACGGGTGATAGAATGCAGTTTAAAATACCCTTTAAGGCCGCATCATATCACATTTTAGGTGAGATAGCTGGGTCCCCGTCGCGGCTATGGCTGCCACTGAGGAGTAGGAATGCGTGAAGTTGGATTCGTCTATACGACTCTGTATGGAATAGGGTGTTGCCAAAAAAAAAACAATTCAGTAGTTTATGGGTCATTTCGCCCAAGAATTGTAAGTTTACACATCTTTTACAATATAAGCATTGTAATTTACTTTAGGTCATATTTGTTTTAAATTAAGTTTTGGAATCAAGGGAATAGAAGTAAAAAAAAGTGAGAAAAATTATCCAGAAGAGGTTGTTACTGGCAATTTTATCCTTAAAAACACTCATTTTGTTTTTTGTACAAATGCTGGCTTTAGGCAGTCTTTGATAGTATAAATCTATGTATAAATCTATGTATAAACCATGGCAAACTTTGCTAGACCACGTGTACTCACATGTGATAGATATAGTAGCCTGCACTGCAATGAGTTATTCCAGTTGAAATTCATACAGCCCCTATGGAAGGGAATATATGTATTTTAAATTTAGTTAATACCTAAATGGCCCGCTAAATGGGTGACTCCAATTGAAATTCGCACCCCTTGAGTGAGGTCATGTCTTTCTTGAAATAGCCGATTTCAACTGGAATAGCCCAATATAGGCCCTAACCAAAGGGAATCTTCTCCGTAGCAAAGTTGCAGAAACCCAGCATGCAGATTCCTAACTCTAACATTTTTGGACGCCTGATAATACCTTTTTTGTAACAGTTCTTGAACACCGTAATATGTTCCACTATTGAACACTGGTGTTCAAATTTGAACGGCAGTGTTCAAGGTGGTGTTCCAAATATGAACGGCAGTGTTCAAGGTGTTCTTCTAGGTCTGTTCCACTATTGAACACTGGATGTTCAAACCTAGAACACCACCTAAATGTTAAAACGTGACAAAATGTGACCGCAATAAAATAACATCATGCATCATCAGCCTTTGTTAGTCCACTGCTGGACGAAGTGCCTCAGCATGTTTCCGCTGCGTAGTCTCTAGTACAGCCTTGTTGACCAATTTACTTCATGCAGTATTAGTCTATCTAATCTCTCCATCTCTTGCATTGTCTTTCCCGGTTTTTCCTGCCCACCGTAGGTCTCCATGCAGTTAATGGCTGCTGTCCATCTGTTTTCTGTTCTTCTACTGATATGATGTGCCCTGCCCAATTCCATTTCACGTGTTTAGTTGCTTCCAAGATGTCTTGAGTTTTTGTTTGTCCTAAACCATTTGCCTTCTTGTCTTAGTAAGTGATTCCTAACAAGTTTCGTTTCATATTTGCCCTTTAAAACCATTTTTTTTTCCAAAAATGTTCTTGAACACATTGAAGATTCCAAATCTTGTCCGAAGATTTTTGTTGTTGTTGTTGTTGTTGTTTTGTTTTTGTATTTTACAGGCTGACAAGACTTGACGATTCTCAATTGATGATACCTACTTGATGGAAAATAATGATATAATTACTGTCAAAATGCACGATTTCTTGAACATATTCAATTAAATTTTTAAGATTTGGGACAAACATGTTGGTCTCGGTTGTAAGCTTTAATGAAGAAGGAAGATAATGTTGGCTACTTGACTCAAAGTACAAAATCAGATATTCTGACTATTTTGTCTCAGGACATATCCCCCTTTGTACCCAATTCCAGACACAGTCAAAGGACTTGTGACTTAATTTACGGCAAATTCAGACACGTGGAACTTCACAGAAACTGTATCACTGGCACATTCAATGAATATGCCGAGGTGTTCCTGCTCTTCGGATGCATATATCAAACAGCCAGTCAATCAAAGCACAAGCAAAAGGAATGGGAAGTGCTAGATATTCCTACGAAAGAACACAAAAAGATCATAGAGCATGGAATATTGTTTCACTTCTACAAGTATGGCAACAACTTGTATTCGTGAATATGTCATAACAGTAATGTATAGGCGGTTTGAGGATCATCAGAAGGCTCAGTCTTCGACAACAGGAAAGCTCCAGGATTTAAGGTCTGTTCACACGAGGATGTGGACCCATACGCAATTTATATTACAATGATGTTTCCAACAGATTAAGAGACACCACAGTGTGAGAGACACCAATGTTCCCCCTTGTTGCTACATTTCCAAAAGGAAGAAAGCGAGATGTTGAGGTATCAATGGTAGGCCTATGCAAGTGCTTGGTAGTAACCATGGTAACTGAACACCGAAAGAAATCATGACCACTCTTGTTCATCAAACTGGCCAGAGTGTACCACAAGCAAGCCTTGGCATATAACATCCATTTCACTCATTATTGCCGGGATAGTAAAGGATAAGCCCTTCAAGGAAGTCAAGCTGTTCTTTTGCAGATCTTTGTATGGATGTTGTATGTTACAAATCTTCAAAAGGATATTTATCATGACCAACATGGCTTATACTTGAGAGTGGTCAGAAAGATCTTGAAAAATTACATGTTGCTTGCTGTAACTAAAGCCAAGGGTTTGGCAAATACAAACAGTCGGTTCCTCGATCATGTCGATACCTATATAGCACTAGCGACTAGTGGATGGACTGGAATGAATGACTATCTGGAGATGGTGTGGTCATCAATGATTCCATCAGCAGTTCCATCAGTTCCAGAGTCTTATGTAACGTAGATGTAAATCCAAATATCAAACTGCGAAATGTAAATGTTATAAAAGTGAATTTTTGTACTGCAGCATACATCAGAGATCTGATACAACCCTCTTGGACTTCGGTTCAGAGAGTACGGTAACCAATACAGTTTGTATATACGCCTACTGTACATTAAAACTGAAATTAGTAAAAATCACCAAATTACGGTGTTTTAAAGGAAAATAGGCACTGCACGACCCATTTGTGAATCTTTTTGTCACTTTATCAAAAGAAGACATATTTTATTGGGTAGTTTCTCTTGATTCCAAAGCTCATGAATTTGACATTTTAAGGTGTATAAATTGATTGATCTGTATTGCGTAAAATATCTAAATTTGGATACAATGACCTAAAAACTACGCGAAATAACATTTTGTTTGTTGGCAACACATTTTAAGAGGAACTTTTGAAGGCTTGCCAGATTGCAACAAAATATGTAGAGCAAAATATCTGTATAAAAGTGTAATAACTTTGTACCAAAATGGACATATTTTGGTGTTTCAGGGAAGCAAGCTGACCTGAAGGGAAAAGCCCGAATCTGGGCCAAAAGCCTCAAAAGCGGGCTGAAAATAATAAAAAGTGCGGGAATTTGGACTGCATGAAAGCAGGAATTCCTGCATAAGCAGGAAAACTTGCATCCCTGCTGTTTTAAGGAAAAAATGCTCAGTAACAACCAATTTTGAATAAGTTTTGTCATTTTTCTATAGATAGTTATCAAGCACATTTCATAGATTCCAAAGCTTGAGGCAGTTTTTGGGGTACCCTAGTTTAAAATAAATATGTACTAAATAGATTACAATGCTGTTTTGGTAAAGATGTGTAAAAATCACTATTGTGTAGCAAAATGACCCCAAAACACACAAATATTTCTTGACTTTGTTGGCACAGTCAGCTAGGTGTTTGATTTTGCTTCTGAAGGTTGTGAGTTCGATTCCTGGTCGGATATCCCAGTCTTTATTATTTTGATTTTGTTTTGATATATTTTTGATCTGTTGTATTCTCATGGTATATTTTTGTATCAACTATTGCTTTTTAACGTAAAATTACATGACCTTTTTTCTAAAGAAAATATTTTCAGGAAGGGACATATACAACGTTTTCCGTGTTATATCATTCAGTATAAATTATCTGCACTGCCAAAACGTGGGTTAAAATGTTTAACCAACAGAGTTACCAGGTGACACCACAAACGTTGGTTAAAATTTTTACCAACAAGTTTAAACTTTTTAACCCATGTCATCAGAAGTTTAAACTTGTTGGTTAAAAATTGTAACCAACAATTATGTGGTTCACCTGGTAATCCTGTTGGTTAAAAATTTTAACCCACGTTTTGGCAGTGTATGCTCTTGCGTGTTAACGGGGCTTTTGAGGAAAAAACGTGCACTCTTTTCTGAAGTTGCATTAAAATGGTTTATGAATTGGGAAAATAACACTAAAACCATTTTCTATTTTCGCTGCGGACCAGAATGATCGTGGTCTTTGAAGTCATGGATTTTTTATAACGCACTATAATCATACCTAATAAAAATACACAGAACTTGGAACTGTGGTTTTGAAATTTTTAACTTTTATTAATTTGGCGAGGCAGTCTCAATAATGAGCAATTTTCAATCTTGACCACTGTATGACTGAGTCAAGATTCTGATTTTGCAATGAAATATAGACTGCCTCTATAATTGAAAAAAAGACAGGACTTTCTTTTGATGCAATATATTTTGTCATAAATCGTATATTCTTATATTGAAATATCAAAATGTTCGTCTGAAGTGTATTACCAATATCAGTACTTTTATTGTTATCACTATTGTTTAAATTTTGTACTGTTTGATATATTGTGCTATCCTATCAGTTTTACAAGTGTAATATTTGGTGTGTAATTCCGTCTGATGTTACTGTACACTTTTTTATTGTAGCCTATTAATTGTACACTTAAAACTACGAGGTCAAAATTAGACCCCAAAAGTGTCATTTTTGACCCCATTTCCTGAGTCAACTATGCACAGACTATATAAAAGGTAGAATTTAACCCCACAAACATGGTCATCTATTTGACCCCAAATTGCGCTCAAAAGTACCCTCAACAGGGTTTAAATTATGATGGGTCAAAATCTATGTTTGAGGGCATATGATTAATGGGGGTGCTAATAAGGACGATAAAGAAACTGACCCCAAAATGACTACACTTAGGTCATTTTAAAATGACCATGTTAGGGGGTTAACATTTTGACCACGTTGTTTTAGAGTGTATAAGCCTTATAAGTTATAATGGGTTTGAAGCATGGGCAATGCTTATGCTCATTGAGCATACTCCCAGCAAACACAATGTTTTAAAACGTTATAAACGTGTTTTGGTCGAAATGTTTTAATAGCATTTAAATGGCGGATTATATATCTGGATTGTTAGGCCCTACTCCGTGTAAGCAGGTACCTGCATCTCAACAGATGTTATTTTAAAAACGTTTTGTAGGCCTGCCCTTTATACATACCCGACCTGTAAACATTTTCTGTGAAACGTTTTGTGTTTGCTGGGCTGCTCTCTAAAATGTCATCAATCGTTGTTGATACATGTTTCAGATGCTATAATAATAATGTAACAATAAACTATTGTGAAACAATAATTTTATAGCTCCAATTTGCGACTCTTTTTATGAGTTTGTGTCTATGACCAGATATGGAACTGCGTTTAGGCCAAGAAAACACCTTGTCTTTTAAATTTCCATTTTTGTACATTTCTTTCTCTTTAGAATCTGTTAATAGGTTGTCAGAATTTGCTACTGCATGTAAGCTTTTGTAGAATAATAGGCACATGAGCCCGCATTAGTTGGGTGCACTGCAGACATTTCATTCAACTACTGAGAACCTGAGACTAGAGCACTTTAAAAATGCACGAAGAGATGGAACTGTATATAAACATCAATTAATCTAACTTCCCTAATTATATTTTGAAACAAATGGTTAAGAAAAAAATTGGACGACTGAGCACAATCCTGTAAGAGACAGTAGCATAATACGGTATACGAATGCATGTATCTTCCTTTCCATGTCCCATATAGGCCTATTTACCCAAGATTCACAGCTATATAAAAGCTCTGTTTCATAGGTGGTGTTGAAAACCCTGATTTTGCTTGCGATAAGCATCTTTAAAAAAAAATCGAATAAAAATCCTTCTCAGATGTGACACTTCGTTTAGGCCAAGGGATGAAAAAAGTACAAAAAGAAACCAATTCAAAATATGCTTCTCATGCATTTATTCAATCCAACTGATCACAAAATTTGATTATTGAATACAATTCATTTAAAGGCAAACTTTCATATTTATATTACAAATCATTGATATAATAGAAACTTTTTAAGGCATAATATATAGCAAGAGACAGTACAATATTCTAATAATAAAATATTACATACAAGTTATTAATATAAAGGTTATGTCAGGTGTTGGGTTGCACTGTGTACAGTACAAAATTCTATAAGCATGCTTTGGGTGGGTAAAACCTATATTCATAACCATCCAGATTTCTACATACTCATAAATCCCAGATAACTACAAATCTTCCCTATGATACATAACCTTGCACCAATGTAGCAGGCTTGACATCAAATTTCAGCCATAATCAGTCAAATAATTGAAAAGACAACCAATTTTTCTCTTAGGACAGGAAACTCCTGGGAGTTTTGGCGCCAATGTTTAAAAGTTCCCCATTTTTTTACTTAACCATTGGTTTCTATTGGACCAAATATTCAAAAGTCACCCAATTGGGCTCCCAAATCACAGGTCTGGCAACCCTGTAATGTAGCAAAAATGACAAAAATGGCTGCAAAAAATTAGATGTCGCCCTCTACAGTTGATTAAATACAAAGAGATGATTCATATTATCTGGGGTTTGTGAGTATGAGAAAATCCTAACATTATCTACTAAACAAGGAGCAACTAGTTAAGGAAGCAGCATTTGTGTTTTACACTTGGCTCTATTTTCTCTCATTTTCATACAACATACAATGTATCAATCCACATATCCTAAATACATCACATTGGAGTATTCGTAGTATTGCAATTTCCAACATAATTATAAATCATAGTACATCACTAATTTCACGGCCAGTGATAAAACTAAACAGATGATCTGTCCTTTTCAGACTAGAAAAACATGCTAAATTTAGTGACAATCATCGCACTTTATGAAAATATGACATTTTGGAAATACATTAGTATTACAATAAATTTTTACACTGAATTTGAAATATGTAACTTACATGGAAGAAACAATAATAATAAAAAACTATATATTATAAGTTTATAAACTCTACGAAAGTAACTTTATAACAATTTAAGGCATAATCAATGAATTATATAATATGATATGGCTTTTTCTTTGCAATTTTCTTAGCCAACACCATTACAGTCATCGCATGCATGTTCATCCATGCTGTTACCATAACATTTTACATAATTAAACAGATTCTCAGCACATAATTGCAAATGAGACTTCTCTTGACTATGCCGGCATGTGACATGCATGAATCATCCTTGGAAGAGCTCTGGAGCTAGTCATAAAAACGTCACCAAAGTTCTTCTGACTAACAAGTGTTTCACAAACATTCAAGATCACATTTACTAAACTAAGTGACCCTACAGGCTTTTTATTCTATGTAAAATATATTTGATGTAACATATCAACGTTATTTAATCTAGTCTCATTCTATATCCAGTAATGTTTAAGTTCTAACGAATCTTTGATGACGTAAAATCGATAATATATTTCTACCAGATATTATATGTAACATATTATCGATTTTACGTCATCAAACATTCGTTAGAACTTAAACATTACTGGAAATAGAATGGGACTAGATTAAATAACGTAAATAAATATATTACCAATTATATACCTCATAATATAGATTCCTGTCATCTGATTGGTTAAAAGTGCAGTCATTGAATTAACTATGCCCGCAAAATGAACTATGGACCGGTCCATGGAAATGAACTATGGACCGGTCACGTGCGTCCCGATCAAACTACGCAATCGCAACATCCACATATCCATTCGGTATATAAAACAAATATTGACTGCTTTATCGGGACACGGTTAAGATTATAGGCTCGCGGTGATCTCAAAACCATGCATGGTTTTGAGATTACCTTGGGCCTATAATTTTAACCATGCCCCTCATAGCAGTTAATATTTGTATAATATTATACATCGACTGAATACCCCAAGTCTGTAGCAGCCCTTAGAGCTAAGTGTCTCTTTCAATACAGGCATTTTATTACTGCCAAATATAACTATTATTCACAAAATCACCATGATTTGCTCATCTGCAAGATTGGTATGAATACAAAAGTATGGCTATACTGTGAATGAATACAAAAGCATGACTATATGGTGATATAAATATTCAATTCAAAGTAAGGCAAGTTTTCACACATTTTTCCATTCATGTGTGGTAAGGCTAAACCATGGCTAGATATATCAAGGTAAGAAGAAATCAAGATCACCTGTTAAACATTTAATACTATATATATCCAAATTGCTTCTAAATATATTAAATAAATCAGCATTTATGCTCCAGACACTTTTGATGAGAGATTGAAAGTTGACGAAGAAGGATGATTGTTGTTAAAGCAGATTCAACCCATCGTGGGACGTTTTTCAAACAAATTCAGGCTACCGGATGATCATGCATATGACGCTAAAGACGAGGTACAGATGATTGACCGGCAGCCTGGATTTGTTGGAAAAACGTCCCACAATGGGTTAAATCAGCTATAACTTTTTTGAAAGAAAAAAAACCAGTTCATTCCATTGGTCAACAATTGATAACTTATCACAAGCGACTGGAATATAAACAACTTTTGTCACTTCATAATTGGTCAAATCCTATTGGGTGTGATTTCACAAGCATTTGAAACACATTTATCATGCCTAACATAATTTCCAAGTCAGTTACCGTAAGTTTGAAGGCTTACAATATATATATACACCCTTATGATGCATTTCAAGTGTTTGTGAAACTGGGCCCAGTTCTCCACACCTTTAACCACAGTGGGCCAGCCACTGTAAAATCTACACTCATTTACATCGCAAGTATAAAACATCAATACATACAGCATGATTGGTTCAAAATTGGCACGATCAAGAGAATAAATGTTGCTAATATTGACTTTGAGTTATTGATAAAACAGGGATATATGTTCCTATGTTTTACTTTTGTTATTACTCCTATAGAATCACTCATAACCTTAAAATCAAATTTTACCAGGATTTGGACCACACTTTAGTATTTTTAAAGTGGGAATGAATAATGAACTCAATTCAAAATTGCACTGCAATCTTGATTAGTTTCATTTTGTACATTTTTACTATAATGCTTAAAAACTACCAAAGGCACACACCTGTAATTACCGTAACCACTCGGGTATAAGCCCACCCCCTAGATGGCAGATTTCACTTCACAATGGGGTGGGCTTATACCTGGGGAGGGGCTAGTACTTGAATTTAGAAATAAGAAAAATCATCCCCGGGAATCATCCCCATTTGTATATGCCCAATGTACCAGTAATTTCTATCATCTATGTCAATTTCTTAACATTCTAAGTTTGGAATGTTAATCATCAGCTGATTTTTTTTTAATTTGTTCTTAAATGTGAGAGAAAAGCATTGATTTGATTTAAGAACTTGGCCAAAATTTAGTACTGGGCTATAAGCCCAGTGCACCCTTGTTCCCAGAATGTTTTGAAAAATAGGTGGTGGGCTTATACCTGAAGGTGGGCTTATACCCGGGTGGTTACGGGTAATATGCAGAAATTCATGCACATACATGTACTCTAAATCAACCAACTGAAAATCTATATGATCTGAGAACAAACACTCATCATTACTGATGACAGTGTTCATTACTGATACCAGGATGACGACACTATAGTGTGAATTATGAGATATCAATCCCCATACAATCTATACAAAAATATTTGATAATACTTAGAAATCCTCTCTATTCACAATCAAACATTTATAAAATACATAAGAAAATGTTATGTAAAAACTGTCAATATAGCAATTACCTTTATGCTACATAATTTGAAGGTGGCTAGCATGTGACACCACATAACTAAGTAATAAGCCATTGAGTCGTATGGTGTAAGGCACAAGTTTAAGTTACGGCAAGCTGGTCATGTACGACCTATTGTTAACTAAAGCAATAATGTGCGATTTGCTCACATCAATGCCTTCAATTTCTCTTGAACTGCTACTCTTTGCACACTTGTAATACCCAATGATGTATTTAAATACTCTGTGAAAGACTAAAGCCTAAAACTACAGTAATGAATCCTGGTAATGAATCCAGTCAAACATGAGTCATTGACGTATAAACTATGCTATTACTATGCAGCAGAGGTTTAAACATCTTATTTATACGTCCTTTGCATGAAGCTATGCATGTTACCATGTATGTGATTTTCAGCAGATCAACCGCAACTGATATACACATATTGAACGATATACATGAAATAGCAATTTTCTCTTGTTTGTTAGGCCCGAAATTAAAAGAAGACAAATCTTGCAGTGGAAACTATCAATATTTAGCAAAAAAAGAAAATATATTTTAATGCCAATCATACAATATTGCTTCATTAACCTATCTAATATGAGAATGGTGGGGGGGGGGACTGTGGACCAATTAACAGCCCTAGAACTGTCTGATTTCTAGAAATGACTCTCATTCCATTATCTGTTCAATAATTGAAAGTTAACGAAAATACAAAAATTAACAAAAACATTGGCGAGAATGGCAAAAGCTTGAAATATTACAATAAAATTGGGTCAACTTTCACATGTATGTTTATTCCATATAGAGTTTGTATTATGTTGGTATTATGTATATTTTATAAGGCATGCACACATCAACATATTACTTTCTCATGCACCAATTTTATTTTACAAATTTCAAACCCGATTAATACCGACTGAAATACATTCAATAAAGCAGATATGCGATTTTATCTGGTATTGGATTGATTTATGAATTCCACTTTAATGTGATCAAACTAAAACACATAATACTATATGTATGCTGAAATTAATGGCACATTTCATACTGATGATTAGGGTCAATAAACCTACAAATTACAAATACAAAATCACTTTCCATGATGATGGTACAAATTGCTTGTATTGTATAAAATATTTTGGCACTGATTTACAGGGTAAAATGGTGTATTCTTGTGTAAGAATTCATGAGTTAAACTTAAGTTTTTGTCACTTGTTTACATTTTGAGAGCGTGCAGAGCGTATACATGGGAGTGGGGTTCTAATTGGCTGAATCAATCGTCTGACAATCATAGCAACAGACCGATAATCTGATTGGCCGATTGTGCGTCAAATCCTTGATCGGCACCCTAGAAGGGAACACAAAGTTTCGCGTATGTCGCTTATTTAACAGGGCGCTCACATCAATCTGAGCAAGGGACTGCCGTTCTTCTTTGAAACCCAGTGTAGTGTAAGTACTCCATTGAGAAATTAAGCAACTTATATAATAAAGCATTATAATCCTTCAATAGAAGATTTCAGTTTTACAGTCCATGTACCTTCCTTGAGTCTAGCGTCCGCTTGTGATACATGCGCGATCAA
Organism: Amphiura filiformis; assembly: GCF_039555335.1. NCBI lineage: Eukaryota > Metazoa > Echinodermata > Ophiuroidea > Amphilepidida > Amphiuridae > Amphiura > Amphiura filiformis. The sequence continues at coordinate 18,237,919 of NC_092633.1, read as the reverse complement.
AAGTGGTTCATCTGTAGCACACAATGCAGCATAGAGTGACTGCACGTTGGATCGAGCATGTATCACATGTGGACACAACAGTCTAAATGAAGTCAACTAGGCTATAGGCTAATTCCATGCAGCTTTACACAAAGGATAAACCATAAAAGATTGCGAGACAATGCTGCCCAATATATTTCAGGAAAATATAAGGCGTTGTGGAGAGACCTTACATGATCAAGGTGAAAATTTTACCAGCCACTGGTGAGCACACCAGCATTCATTTTCATCTAAATTGTCAATGTACCTTCACAGATTAGTTGATTACTAGGAAATGTATTTTTAAACATAATCTTACATTCATCAAATTATCATGATTGTAAATCATGCATCATACAAAACATCCTCTTTCCTTCATGGTATACATATAACTAAATACACATGCAAATAGCACTTTCGGGGTCTTATCTGATAACTGTGAAACAAGTTATTTTTGGAACAATATTTCAATGCAAAATGTTACAAAAATCTGTTATTTTGATTTGATTAACTTTTGCAAATGTTGGTCCACAATTACAAATACGCATATTCTCAGCAGAAATTTTATAAATTGGAATCTCTTGAAACCTGTACACTGAATTAAGCTGTTTTTCTGTATAACTTTGGAGTTTCAAGCTTACTTCTTTTTCATCAGTGTTGGCTTCAACTGTTTTCCGTCTACTGCTGTATGAAAGCAGCCATTTCTTGGTGTCCCTTGTGTTATGCTGCTATGTCCCTCTCCACTAGAAGGAATGAAGAAATGCCACTGACATACTTTTGGATGTTGGTTAAGGGCACTTATATCTGTCACCAATCTATTACGTTTCTGCACAAAACTATTGCCATCCCTTACCATATAGCACCGACTTATATGCAATAAACAGTGGTACAGCTGTATTGTCCTACCATACTTTGTGAATGCATTCTTGGTGTTTTCACTCAAAGAAACTGGTTCACTGAATGTTGTATTCCTGATTTCCTCATGTCTAATACACCTATGGATACACATGTATCAATCCCAAGGATTCTGGATCAAAAACTTTTCTAAGTTCCTTCGGGCATGAGGATTCAGAAACTAATTAGTTTTACACATCTGTCTGTCAGCCATAGTTAGTAGCGATAAAGGTTAACATTGTTGTGATCACCACCAACTCTAGTCATGTTTTGAGCTGAAATGTAAACACAAAAGCAGAAAAATAAGTAATTTTAAAATGACTGGATCAATGAAAAAAATTATTTTGTTGCATTTTTATACTAGGAAATTTCAAGACAACAAGCAGTAACCATTTTTGATATAAACTAGTATGTCATGCATTGTATTTTCACAAGAATATAAATTTAGTTTCAGAAAAAAGTACTACTTACTTTAATTGTGCACATTTTCTTTTAATAAATTTTGACAGCTTTATGTGAGTTTTTGTAGTTTTTCTTTGTAGTGTTTCTTAAGCAAAAGCTTTTAAAATTACCACTTTCATGTATTAAAAAAAACTGGTTATTTGAATGAAAATATAAAACAATATTAACAAACTTGTCAATTAATTACAATATATACTAAAATAGGCCTATAAATTGTGAGTTTAATTGTTCTTGAATTCATATTTACATGTACCTCATAAAAAGAGGTTCATTCCAGTGACTTTTGTCAGAATTTTGCATTTGCATAAAAAAAAACTAGGTATCTAACCTGCAATAATCCTTGTCTGCTGTTTAATCTCTGTCGCCAATTCCCTGCGTTTCACTAAAACCTCTTGTCTCATCATCTTCTCTTCTTCCACCTTGCGTTTCAGATAATCCTGCTCCTCCCCATCTTCTGTTTGTCCCCACTCAGGCATACTAGAAAACAAATTAATAAGAATCAGTGTTAAAAATTGTAATTTGTTTGCCTATTTTTTCCCAACACTCTCTGGCATTCATCAAAAGATAAATGAAGAAAGTGTTTACAGTACCTTATCAGAAAAAAGGCAGATATAGGAAAATGCTTTTGTGGTTAATTTTGGAAAATATCTTGTTAATCAAGAAAACAAAACAAAGTAATATTTATTTTTGTAACTTGTTTTTGTAAATTTGTCTGAACACTATAATTTTAAAATGAACAAGAATGGAGTCTTCATACTAATATTACTAGTATGTCATCTACAGTTAATACTACCCTAAATACCATGCATATCATAATATGTTGCATAATTTTTTGTACCAAATGCATGTCACAAGAAATTTAAAGCATATTAACAAGGACACACCAACAGAGAGTACAAACTACAAACCTGTGTAATGTATCCAGCTCACAAGTGTTCTGGATGTATGGCTACTACCAGACTCAGAGAAGATGATCTTCTCTGCTACTACACAGCTTTTGTTAATACATCTAATATACATCATACTTTTTTATCCATTTCCCAATCAATGGAGCAACAACTGGGTTGTTGCCCTATTGCTCTGAGCAGCCAGAATGTTGCCCCTTGCATGCTCGGAGCAAACAGGCTGATTATGCTCCCAGCACCAGCTTCACCATGTTACTTTTGTCATATTAATACTCAAGCATGATTGGCCCTCTTCACTCTGGGCTGTACCTTAACATATTTTTATTGCTTCTTGCTACAATCAAGAAAAATATATTTGGCACATTTGTCTATTTTATTTTCAAATAAGTACAGTATCACAACCTTGCATCCAGTTTACACATGTCTGCCATATATTTGCTCCCTCCTTTATGCCACATTCCACATTGAGAGCTCTTGCAGATGTGCTGCTGACATGGCTTTACTCATTGTTGTATTGGGGAAGGGGATTGCGATTGATGTTAGCATGTTGAAAGTGTGCCAACATTATTTCCCTTGATTGTATACATGTAGCTAAGTTGGTAATTCTAAAATAAAAAATTATAGTCCTACTACCATACAGGTGGGGTTTCTGAAATTGTACCCACCCAACAGGCACGTTATCTGCCACTGGTGTATGAACGGATGTAAAGATACAACCCAGTTTTCAATAACATATGAAGAAGACTAAAATAGGTTTGGGATATACAGATGGATTTGGGTACATACATGCAATAACAAATACGAATTTGCCCATATATGATATATGTGTATAGTATGTTTCACCAACATGATACAAACAAGTACATAATAACTGGATGAAATATAATGATGAAAGGGAAATTCCCTAATATAGGATCTTAGTGTAATCCTTTAAAATGCCAAAAGTTGCTGACCTTATGAAATTACAATTTTACCAGCTGTGGGTGAAGGAGGAGTAAATTCTTTGGCAGGTCAAGTGCAGGATGGAGCATCTTTTGGCATGCAATGTTTAAGATACTTTGAATGATACAATAAAAGTACTAAAGTAGTACACACAATTTAATATATCTACCTAGATACACTTCATCACATACTGATAGAAGGACATATAGTCTCTACATATCAAAAAAAGGGGGTGGGCAGAATTTGGAGATCCTAGGAAGGGGTGGGGGTCAAGCAGGCAAGCAGGCAAGCAGGCAAGCAATTCTCCTGCATGCTTTAACTCCCCTGCATTAAATATTGCATATCCATGAAGCATCTTGCAGTATGTGCCTCGGGTGTATTTCCCTTTAATATGGAAACTGTGGTTCTTGAAAGCCATTTCTGGGCATATGCTGCTTAGGATTTTTGCTTCTTAAAAATTTTGGCAACCCTGTCTCATGACCAAATTCAATGAAATGATGAGGGTATGGTGTGACTAATGATCCCCACATATTGCTGGTACCTCATACCATGACTAAACTGTATTACTAAGCAACAAACACAAAAAACACATATAATGCCAATGGTTCATTGAATGAGTTAAGTAGCTGGTAATAATGAGGCATAGCTTGCAATGAATCATGACGAGAGGATATTCATGACATTTTGCTGGGTACACAGGCTTGTTGTGACACTATAGGAATTGTAATCCAAGGTCTCGTAAGCACTTGCCATTATTCTCATACATTACTAAAAATGTTTCTTTAAATCAAAAAAGGTTAACAGCATTCACTGTAATGATTAACACATCTATATAAAAGCCTGTGTTCACAGTTAAATATCATGCAATCACCCCACCCAACACTGATGGAATACACTGTAATGCAATGTACATGTATAGGGTAAAATCATATATTTTACTACAATTATCGGTTCTCACAATTCATACCCAAAGGAGCCTGTGGTGAATGTTAGACCTGGTAAATCATGCCTACTAGAAACATGCATGCACAACATCAACAGACAACACGGGCCTTTTTATTATACATGTATATAAATATTGTTTCTTACCATCTTGATCAAGTTTTTGTTGCTTCAGATTTTCAATTCCACCTTCCAAAGAGAGGGTCTTTCAGGCTACATGCCAAGAAAGTGGGATACTCTGGTTCTCCGAAGCATTTCTTCAACATTTTTTTTATATTCCAAATATATCAAAATATAGTTAAAGGAGTATTTCATGATCCTAGCATCCTCTTTTTATGACATTTTTCAGTACATATCCACGAAAAAAGCATATTCCCAAAATTTCAGTTGATTCCGATTTTGCGTTTGCGAGTTATGCATGATTATATGTATTACACTGCTCCATAGACAATACGTTGTAAATTTCACGATATCTTTGCTAAACGAATTAATCTGCAAGAAATATTTTGTACATAAACATTATGTAGCCAGAGGTTTCCAGTAATATAAAAATCTCAACTTTTTTTGAGAAAAGTGGGGGGATGAGGCTGTGGATCACGAAATGCCCTTTTAAGCTTAATACAAACAGATACTTGAATTAGGCCAGAGTGCAACTGTCACTCATTCTCAGAAAAGGGTCTATCTTCAAATATCATTAAAATCCCAAAAAAGGGATTTATTGCTCCTGTCTGAAGAAGTATCTGTGACTCTATCATATCATAGGCAACTGCTTTATCATTGTCGCTTAAGGTCCAGTGATTTCTGAAATTGGTTTAAAATTTGCTGAAAATGTTTTTGCTGAACCAAGAACCACTTTGACAGGATGTGGCTCCCGATCAGAAATATACAAATACACAATTTCATCAAGAATACATCCCTGCTGTTCAGAATCAGTACACTTCCTCCACAACAGCAGCCTTGGTGGAGATCATGTATGTGAATATCCACACAGCACCTAGGACAGTAAGGGGTTTATGCCTTACTCTTGTCAAAACTTGACTACCACTTAGGAACTATGTAATCCAAATCTGGTGTTTGTAATTATAAATTAGTTCTTTATCTGGAAAAAAATCCTACATTTCTGGATCTTTGATGTAAAAAAACAACCTTTGGAACAAAACAAACAACATCAACTAACATATACACATATGAAGGTAATACATTTATTAGTCTAGCAGGTGTAGGGTTGCCATTAGTCACAAGATTACATTCACTAGATTATAATGTAAGTGCTTGTTAGTTATTACAGTGTTCACAGAGAAGTTATTTTTCAATGGGTCAAACAAGCACTCGCATAATGGAAATTGCACATTGTAATAGCCTGAATGATATAGCATGGTGTTCAATCAATGCGTTGGCTGGCATTTTCTGATAGGTCAACATATGTATTGTGTTGTTTGATTGCATGTTTTCAGATATTAAGGTGATGCTCCTAGGTAATCTTCTTCAGAATTCACTAATGAGGCTCCGAGAAATAATTGTACTTTTAATGGGTTTTACGGTGCTGTAGATAAGTGTCACCTCATATATGCAATACTTACTTGGCCTTAAGGTGGTACTACACCCCTTGATAAATTTGTGACTATTTTTGCATTTTTCTCAAAAAATAATAACACACTGGTAACAAAAGTTATGTGTATTATACGGGCAAGGAATCCAGTTACAACATTGGAATTACAGGGACTCAAGACAAGAGGTACATTATTTATTATAAGAAAAGAGGTACCGCTAAAATGAACCATTTGTCTAGAATCACTGAAATTTCAGTGAAGTAATTGGATTCCTTGTCCCTATAATATACAATAACTTTTGTTACCAGTGTGTACAAAATTTATCAGGGGGTGTAGTACCACCTTAATGCAGGAACCACAAGATGTACAGAACTGCGAATGCAGTAATTGATTTTCTTGACAAATTCTCTCGAAGATGCACATACCCATTTTTAATTAAAATTCTTCATTAAACAGGGATGTGATTTAAAGCTTGTGAAATATTCAGAAAATAGTAAAAAAAATCCAGAAAAACAGCATGAAATTGGGCAAAAATACCCCAACACAGGCTGAAAATCAATAAAATTGTGTAAATTTTGGTCACAAAAAGTCCAGACAATCTGGAAAAACCCAGACAAATCAAACCCCTGATTAAAATATGTGAAAAAGCTATCAAAACAGCTGTTAATGTTAAGCATCACTTCATATCAACATAATAACCAAACAATGTTTTCTGCAAAATTTTGTTGCTGATGTTATTCAATAATGCAAATCACAAAGTTTTCATTCAAAATTAAATTATAAGCCAGATTTATGGCGGAAGGTTACAAAAACAGCTTGGCAAAATGTTTTGAGGGAAGGGTTTTGAGGTTAGGCTTATTACTCAACATGCAATATCCAAAATGCAAATGCATATTTTTTCCCAGAGAGACTTACATCTCAGAGGGGTGCCACTCTTGCAAACTGAAGAAAGAAAGAATCAAAATAGAAAACACAGGGTGGAAAATATAGGGGTGATACTTGGTTACAATAGCTCAAACAGGACTTACACAAATTTGACAAGGTTCTAGAATTATTTAACTCTTTTACAGATAAATTAAACCAGAAGTAGCAATATTTAACTATATTTTGCTGTCATATTTGGTTGGATTTATAGGGTTTTGGAGGAGTAATGAAAAATAAGCATGGACTTTGCAATCAAGCAGCAGCATGGATACACACTGCCAACTATGAGACAAAATGGTCCAATGTCCAATGACACAGTTCAATAAGCTGCATTCACTGATGCACACTCACAAGTACAACCTGTGATTTGGGGCATGCATTACAATATAAATCATGCATACACATCAGGCTTGTAGCTAGCCCAAGTTGAGTGTTGGCTAATTTTACTGAGCAATTCATGAATTAGAGTGCAGGCTCAGGGCATAATCTTTCTAGTGAACATGAGGGATCGGGAATCATTGTTTTTTGCTCTTTTTATGATGAAAAAAAATATCATTAAAAAAAAAGTATTATGTTAATTTTTCTTTGTGCCGGTTGGCCAGCATCATTGCCTGCTGGCCCCAGCCGGCATAGCTACAACCCTGATACACATACAAATCACTGAACTGAGTCTTTGGGATGGGAAGTTGCATGGGATATTTTTCAATGAATGTTTGCTTGCTTGCCTGAAAGTATTCCGTACAGGATGTAAGAAGCTGTATAAAGTTTGAATACATGACATGAAGGAATAAAACATTAGCACACACACTGGCACATGAACACAAAAAGCTTGGTACAGAACATGAGGTGATTTCATATACATTTAGAATTCGTTCACAGATCATTTATTGTGCTGTGTTAGGATCAATAAAGCGGTGATTGAAAATTGTGATAAAGTGATTGAAATTCTGATGATAAACTTGTATTTGACAGACCATGGCAAGTTTCTTGTCTTATCCCGAAACACTGATTTTAGTAATGGTAAATTTTTGTGTTCACTTCCCCTTTTGTATATATCAAGAGATAGTTATGTATTATTACCCAAAATAACTTTGAGAGTTGGAATTAATTCAAACTATAAGAAAAAGCAGAATAAAGATATCTTTATTTTAAACATATCACCATCATATAATCACTTTTTCAATTTAAATTGGCAGAAATCAAGATTATAAAATGTTAATTAAAATTTCATAAAAATAAAATTAATTAAGTGTGCTCCTTGTTTAAAAGATGTGATCAAAATTGAGTTTTTTAAAACTGAAATACAACAGTTTGTGCTCAGTGGTGCTAAATTAAGATTCACACACTCAATGAAAAGAACACACAGAAATGGAAAAAAAGTAAAACCCCACCACCAGTACATCCAAACATAGTAATTACCATGACAACTGTCATGGAGATGAGTCGTCATGGCAGCCATAAGCCTTACCTATGAGAGGATAGCATCTTCTGGATGTTCTCGACTCGTCTCTCACGTTGGACACGTTCTTCAGGAGATAAGCCGGTGTCATCCTCCGAGTCATCTTCTAAGGGGTTGTATCTCTCTGGGATGACGATTTTAGCTGGCATTCCAAGCTGAAAAATTAATGCACATTAAACATTCACCCATGTGTGACTACAATTTGTTAACTTCTAATTTTCACACTGAACCAAACAACATAAAACAAAATATTGATTATTTGGATGTGCCCCATGGTTCTATTCTGGTGCCATTTCACTCTGCGTTTGTTTCTATTCTGGCTTTGTGTTGACACTTACCAAACACACTGGCTATTCTAGTTAAAATCCATACAACCCCTATGGAAGACATGATCTTAATCTCCCACACAGGAGGTGTAGATTTCAAATGAGTCACCCATTCAGGTAATCCCGTTTGAAGTTCTTAGTCTCCAAGGTGAAATCATTTTAAAGCAATATGATTATGCTGAAAAATGTAACCTAAAATATAATTGGGTTTTCATTTTGGTAATGGAAGCACTGCTTTTGAATGCAACATGGACATTTCCAAAACTGACAGTAAAACCATAGAACTTAAGAGCTTCAATGTTGCATCTTAGGTACAAGCACCCTCATTGTTCATTTGTCCAATTCTTAATTTATCATGGGGCAGGCAGAAATTAAGAATATATTTGATACCAATAACTAAGTACAAGGGTTCAGATAGCATTGATTTTGAACCTTATTTAAGGCAAATAAAACTCTGAAGAGTCAGTGGACATTTTCTCTGACTGTGTGGTATTGTGCATGACAGAGTGATCTACACCTTTAGAGAACCAATCTATTTTTTGTCAACTTCAACAACAAAGGTACACATGATTTCATCATCTAATATTTAGTGCATGTGCAGTGCACATCAGTCACAAGATAACAGAGCAGTAGTTGGTTAATTCAGCTTGTTATATAATATTGCTGAGTAGATTTACTAACGTTATGCAGGCTGAAAATCTTCATTAAGTGACTTATCTCAAGAAATACTGAATCAATACTGTTAATGTTTATTTTCACTTGATGTATTGCATAACAGATATGGGTTATTCCACAGTTTTTGGACAAAGGAAAGTAATGTGAGTAGTCAACACTGCCTCTTCTCTTTTTCATATGAAACAAGTTACACAGTAAAAATATGATATCATATCAAGGACAATACTTTGGGTCTTTGCAATTAGAATTCTTATGACTTGCTTCATGTATGTGAGAGAGGAAATATTGCTGGTTACTCAAGTTACCTACCTTTGACCTAAAACCGTGGAATGGTCAATATGTAGATACACATTAATAGCAACACAATACCATAAAGTTGTAAACAAAACAAAAGAGGTAGGTTTATTAACCATGTGTGGGAAGGTTAATTGTGCCATATGAAACTATATGGGAATTTACAATGGTGTTTATAGGACATCAAACAAAGTGTTAAGAATAAAAGTATATACAACTTACATACAGAATAACATACAAATTCACACATTTCAATGGTGTATGAAACAATTGTATGAGTTAGCAAGAAGCAAGTTAGTAATAAATGTATACATAATTGCCTAATTTTGAATTTTTCTGATGACAATAGAAAAACATGAATGTACATGTAATAATGAAGAACTCTAAGAGAAAGAAATGAAAGGTCACAAGTGGTAGTACATACAGTTATGCCATAGTCTTTCATAATTTGGTTGCATTGGTGTTTTAATTACTCTCAGTTATACAAAATTAAATAGCATGCATGCAACTTCACAAAAGACATTCAAATATTAACTGCTGGTAATTATAACCCTCTCTCATGATTTAATTTGAAAAAATAAGTTTACAATAATCAAACAGAAACCTCTATTGCTACCAAAATTATTTTTGATCTTATTAGACAACCAGCAGTTTAGATTTGAAGCCATTTCAAAACCAAACAAACATCTAAGAAATGAATTGTAAGAAAATGAGAAACCTGAGGATCAGGGTAAAAGAATTTCTGACGTGCCCATTGGCGCTTGGCCTGCTGGTATGTTAGCGGCACAGAATCTTGGCGATGAAACTTTTGAAAGCCCAACATGAAGATGGATGAATGACATAATGTGAAAGAAAATTTGTTACAAAGAGAGAAAGAGAGAGAAAAAACATGCAGATGATTAATAGAGCTGATTGGCGTAATTTATCTCACAAAGCATGAATATTGCTTGAATGTCATTGAAAAGCTTCGTAATCTGAATTGGACAAACTAAATGCTATAAGTGAACTATATTTGACTTATCCCTAAAAAAAAAGCTCAACATTCTACCTCATAATATTAAATTGGCAAGATGCTTGCTGATATACTAGAGTGGTGTTTAGATACAGACTTTCAAAATGCATAAAAACTATCTACTATCCAACCTTGAAAAGCTCAACAGAAATTGTTTCGAAGTAAGTGGAACATATTCCATTTTCATAGCAAAATTCATGTAAAATTTCACATTTGCTTTGTCTTTTTATTTTATTAATTGCAAAAAAATCAAAATGAGAGTCTATCTCCAATATACATCATGTGTTTCCAAAAACTTTAGAATACCCTAGCATGCCAGTTAAGGTTTACTGTTTCAGGGAAGAACTGCATCTTAAATGAGGTATTCAGACTTGGAATGGTACACAACATTCTCAATCTTATCAATAATCCATGGGATATATCTAGGAGTGTGGGATCTGGCACCTTGGTGTTAGTGGATTTCTTGCTTGAACAAGGACCAGGGCTGCCATAAATTTTCCAGGGCTTACAACTCTTTACTATGTCAGAGCATGTCATGTGACTAATTTCAGTCAGACAGTCTGTGACCAGTAACAAGCATCATTTACCAGTCCATCACTGATAGGACAAGGAATAGTGCTACTTCCAAAAGCTCTCAGGTGAGCAAATTCCACTTTAATAGTTTAATTTCCGTCATCATTATTTCTTGCTCTATTCCTCTATATAGAAACATTAGATAAATACCTTATCTAGAACAGCTACAATTTGAAGCATTTTTATGCAAAATTTGGATTCAGTGGTTATTGCTTTTATTTCAATGACTATATTTTCTTTCATTGTTCCATACATCTGAATGCAGAAGCAAATTCCACATCCCCTAGATTTACCCATGACATTGAGGTTAGGTATAGGGCAATAACGATATTATAGTATTCTACAAGGAGAAATGTTGCTATTAATTATTTAATGGCCCATGATTCCTAAGATGCTTTTATGATATTCAGAGTTAGCCAAGCAGGGATAATTACCAAGCCACCACCAGTAGACTCATCTACCTCCACTGATTTGCCATTGGCACGGTATACCTGTGAACCACGCACTCTTTGCATGTCATCCTCATCATCTTCATCCTCTTGGGTCTTCAGAGCCCTCTCTATGTCATAGATGTCAATGTCATCTCCTAGACGCTGTAAATCAAAAGAATGAGCAATGTTAATGCTTGCATGCTGCCTATAGGCTTCAACATAAAAAGACATTTTCTCACAAATATCAAGAGCTTTCTCAAAAACCACCTGTTTGTATTAATTTAAATGCACTTTTCATGATGATTCTAAATATGGTCACGAAAGTGTACAATTCTGAATTTTTTAGAGAAAATTTCAAACTTGTCGTCTGCAGTCGACACCCATGTGGAGAGGGGTAACCATCTTGGAATTGGTTTTAATTAAATAATTTTTGGGATGCAAGTTTAACATTAAATCTAATGTGCAGATATTTTCCATTGTACTGGTAGTCCAACCATAAATTGTACAGTTATTCAATTCCACATGAAATTAACTTTGATAATTCAGAGTCCAAATGCACTTCCTGAGTGATTTTATTAGCATTTTGCCAACCTTACAATGAAGGGGTTTTTATAGATTTGTATGATATATTCACATCTCATGCCAATATCTCAACCTACAAGAAACATTACATAGAATTGATAACTGATTCCTGATATCACATTGATATATCATTGTTATTAGTCTACACATGTAACTAAATTCACATCACATCTAGTCTGTTATTTTCACTTTAATTTTCAGCAGTTTACAAACAGAGCTTTACATGTATTATTTAAAATGTACATGTATGCAAACATCATCAAAGTACAAAAACTAACACATCATGCCCAAATTTAAGAATTAGACAGAAATTACTATTTCATGCATTAAGACAGATCTTTTAAAAGTTATCATTAATATGAAAGTCAGAGAATTAGTATCAAAACAAGAATATAGAACATATAGCACTGGTTAGTAAGTCCACAATAATTGGGTCTATGACAGAAATATAGATATAATAGCATGCAAGCAGAGTTTCACATGCAATAATTAGTTGATTAGTCCACAAGAGACTACAAATATTTACTCACTTTGCCTCTCTCACACTAATTCAGTCTCTTTCTCTATATCTCTCTCTCACACACATACACACCCCACACATCCCACACCACACTACACCCATACACGTTCAAGTTTCATCTACAACAAAATTTGCACACTACCAAACGAACAGATCCCAGTTATTATACTTTGATCAGCATATAAAAGCTTACTAGTTCCTTCTTGATTGCAATGTAAATTGGGCACATCAAAACACCTTCAAAACAAAATTGGTTGATAGATAAATCTTTAATTTTTTCCCAGGAAATTTATTGAGGTAGTTTAACAGCTAGCTTTTTTGATACTTATCAAACTACAATTCAGATTAGTTATAATACTGCATGCCTGAAATGACGGCACTCGCATCGGTAGCCTTTTCGACCCATCAAGAGATGCGTATCTTTTGAGTTTAGCAGCAGCGATAGGAGATTGTTGTTTCTTCCCAGGATTTGCATGCAAATCTGACGCCGGGAGTTGTGCCAGATTAGGAAGAGACCGTCGTGCAGGTGTAAGTGTCGGCAAATGTGGCGCCCTCGATTTGAGCTGTGATTCACACCATCAAATGGAATGAAGCCGTGAAAGATTGTAAAGTGAAGAGGAGTGAAAATTGAAAGTGTATAGATAGATGATATTGACAAGGAATCAGATGATGATGATAGTATGTGGAGGAGAGAACATACCAAATAAAAAGTGTTAATTGTGATTACCAAACAAGTTATATTAAAATGCATAATGTCTTCTAGGCTTACGTATGAAGTAAAATCATGTTGGATAAATATAAAGGTAATTTTAAACCATCGTATAGAGCAAGATATCTTTGATTCAATTAGTTGCAGAGCAAATTTGTGTTTGATCAAAAGTTCCAATCATAATCATAGAAAAAAATACCCATACACTGCTCAGCATATGCAGATATAGATAATGTGTGGTTTGGAGGTCACATAAAGCTACTGGTCCCGTGTACAGGAAGAGTCATCCTTGTGCACAGAAAGTGTCAGAGCTATTCGAAAAGAGAAGTGGGACCATCTCCAATTCTGATATCTACAATCAATCCTAGGTTCCAGGATTGTGCATATAGGTAAACTGTGCATGTAAAGCCTGTGCGATATCAAAATTGTGGTACAGCACGTATATAGGAAGAAGATACAACAATACCAATAAAGCCATTTTACTTCATACTTAAACCGAGACTACAATCCGCGAAATTAATAGTTGGCACACATGCACTAAACAATGGAAATGTGTGCCCTATTAAAATTGGGGAGGCGAGGGAAACATGCATGCAATATATGTGAAGTACAGACTCCCCCTATATTCACCTTCCCCACTCCCCATCATTCAATGTTGGAGGGTCTCACGGACCTGTTGGCAACATGGCTTGGTCCAACATTGAATTGGGGGATCGGGGGCAGAGATATACCAAAAGACAGGCAAACTGTGCCAACCTTTTTTTCCTGGATTGTCCGAGTCAAATCCTAAATATTGCATCTGTTTTCCGTTTTTACTCAATAACTTTGCAACGGAATGTTGTATTATCTTCATATTTCACACAAAAACATATAAGTGATAGGGCTTTACGATAAATAAAAATAATAGAAAAAATGTATTTGTTTATTTAGGGGGTGGTCATTAAAAACATCGCTAATGCCTGGTTTTGCGTCTTGGCTTGGGTCTGAATTACGCGAAAACTCTTTGACAAAAAAAAAAAGAAAGAATGATTTTTAAATGCAGTATTACATCGAATTGCTTCTAATTCAAATGATAAATAAAAAGAACTGAATGAGCAATTTTCAATCAGCTATTATTACATCAAGTTAATGTAATTGCACCCGTATCATAGATAGGGCAATTTTACGTATGTTTATATAAAAACATCATCAGTGCGGAAATTACGATGATATTTGTACAGTGCCGTAAAATATAGGTAGACATACAGAAAAAGGACGGACATTGGCTTATGACAAATATAATATGATGAAGAATATTGTAAAATAATAATGAAAAAGAAATCTAAATGCATTCAGGGGCTCGAACCCGTGTTCCACTGCGCCTGAGGCAGATGCCGTATCAATTGCGCCACAGAGCTGTGTAACTTCAACAGGCTTAAACTATAATATAATGCTATTCAAGATGCATGTATATAAATATCGCTCTACAGGCGATATACAGTCCAAAAATTACATTTTCGGCATTTGTTTCATTAACTGAATATTTATCATATAGCAGGTGTTGGCTGACATTGTGCTTCACATTTAGTTCAGTTTTTGTCCGAGATAAATGACTACGGGACAAAATCGGACGGTATACACGTCTTTAAAGAGTAAAGAATTTTAATATAATATTACTTTCTTTTTATTTATACAAACGTGTATATCGTTCGTTTTTGTCCCAAAGTCATTATACCCCGGCCCAAAACTGAAATAAATGTCGAGCACAATGTCAGCCAACACCTGCTATATGATAAATATTCAGTTAATGAAACACATGCCGTAAAAGTGTGATTTGTTTGACCGTTTATCGTCTGTAGAGCGTATAGTTATATACATGCATCTTGAATAGCATTATATTATAGTTTACGCCTGTTGAAGTAACACAGCTCTGTGGTGCAATGGATACGGCATCTGCCACAGGCGCAGTGGAACCCGGGTTCGAGCCCCTGAATATATTTAGATTTCTTTTTCTTTTCTTTTTTGTTATTATTTTACAATTTCCTTCATCATATTATATTCGTCATTCGATTAATTTTTGCCAATGTCCGTCCTTCTTTTTTTCTGTATTTCTACCTTTATTTTACGGCACTGTACAAATATCACCATAATTGCCGCACCGAGTTGTTTGTCAAAATGGAAACTCGGATGGCTTTCAAAACAGAGCATCACGTGTCCACGGCCATGATGATTGAACTAAAAAAAGTTTGAAATTGACAATCACAATGCCTAATATGGCCATTATATACCATGAGAGATTGTTCAATTCAGAAAAAAATATTTGAACCGTATTTTACGAAAAATGTGAATTTTAAGGTGTTACAATCCAAACCGGAAACAAGATTCGTTCCTTCAGGTTGCATGAGATATGATGTGCATATAAATGGTAAAAAATGATGCTTTTATAGCACTTAGGAGAAAGTCATATTTTCAAATTACTGCAGATATACAGTTTTGTTGGTTGCGTAGGCCTATACATTTTTAAACATTGAATATTAAAAAAGGATTTATTGATTATCGACAATCGATAATAATTGATTATCGATAATATTTTTGATTAATTTTAATTTTTGCATATTGAAACGAATGTGGGGATTAATCCCTGAAAATTTGGTGGCCATATGCTTAATGCTTTATATTTTATAAGCCAAAATATGAAATTAGATGCATTTTTGGAACAATTATCATAGCTTTAAACTACGAAAATAATCGGCAATCATATAATATTCTTTTGACTAATCCCTTATTTCACAATATTTTTTATCAATATGAACTTTACATATTGATATGAATGTGAGGATTACTCCCTGAAAATTTGGTGGTCATACCTTTTATGGTTTTTATTTTATAAACCAAAATATGAAATTAGATGCATATTTTGGACGAGTTATCATAGCTTTAAACTACGAAAATAATCGGCAATTATATAATATTCTTTTGACTTATACCTTATTTCACAATATTTTTTGTTAATATTAATTTCATATATTGATATGAATGTGAGGATTATTCCCTGAAAATTTGGTGGCCATACCTTTAGTGGTTTTTATTTTACAAGCCAAAATATGAAATTAGATGTATATTTTTGGAATTGATTCGGACAATCCGCGAAATTAATAGTTGGCACACATGCACTAAACAATGGAAATGCGTGCCCTATTAAAATTGGGGAGGCGAGGGAAACATGCATGCAATATATGTGAAGTACAGACTCCCCCCTATATCTCACCCTTCCCCACTCCCCATCATTCAATGTTGGAGGGTCTCACGGACCTGTTGACAACATGGCTTGGTCCAACATTGAATTGGGGGAGCGGGGGCAGAGATATACCAAAAGACAGGCAAACTGTGCCAACCTTTTTTTCCTGGATTGTAGTCTATCCAGCATGCTATTATAGTGTTATATATTATCAATTCATGCATTCATTCCAAAGGCACGACATGCTGGGCAACATTCTGCATTTGAAAAATTTATGATGCTTAGTTGAAAACCGATAAAACCACTGCTACAGATACTGTGTTTTAGTTTACAGAAGATATATCATTGTTTAATGTCACATACACTAAATAAATGTTAGTTTAATCCACCACCAAAGGGTTAGCAATCCTGGGTCCTTAGAATAATAATTATGTACAACTTTTTAAAATAATTTTATCTTGTATCTTGCATAAATGTAACACAGGTACTTGTCATAAATTCTGAAAACCACATCTAATTATTTAAAATTTTACAGCCCCAGATCCAAATTTCACGAAAAATCCAGGAAAGTTACTGCGATTTCTTCATAAGGATATATTTCCTATTCGCTGTAGAAGTGAAGTAATAATCGGATTAACTACTGTAGCAATAGATGAATACAATTTTTGAATAGAGTGCAGGGCTACCTAATCAAAAATTGTATTCATCTATTGCTATGGTAGCCTTATGTCACTTCTACAGCGAATTGCTGCAAACATTCCTTACATATGCACCAAAGAATAGAGATGATGCCATTATATTTTTTATAGTATAAAACTCTGTCTGTTCATAATAGTCTTGGTTAGCACTATGTATAAAGTGCCAAGTATAAAGCCACATTTTATATTAGGATGGTTTCTGGTAACCCATTCAAATATTATTATATACATTTAAGCAAAATAAGTATCTAGAGATATACTGAAGAAACTGTCATGGTGTATAATAATATCCATGTATTCAAATAGAGTATTTATGCAACAAAATGAAATACCTGATCACTGCCCAATTCCGATTCGGACAAAACTTCTCGGTCACTACTCAGACCATCAGAATGGTGATATGATGTCTGTGGAGCCATGTGCTGGTCCTGGATTATTTGAGGGAAATAAAAAGGTTGGGTATAACAATTTTAGTCTATAAATGAGTGATCATTTGAGGTTTATTTTTTAAACACAGTTAAACTTGGTACAGTATCATAAAATATTCAGAGTTCCAGTATGCTTGGTTGATGCATGCCCCAAGCATGATGTAAATGCAAAACACAACATAGCCATACATGACTTATAGGAAACCTCATTGTATATGCAAAAGGTCGAAGTCTCAGATGGTCATATCGCTCATTCTACAAAATCCGGTGCCAATCCACTGTAAAAATTGAAAAAAATAAAGTTGTTCAAAAAGACCTGCTTTTTGTGTTTTTTAAGAGCAAATGTATCACTACTTTCAGATGTAAAAGATTGTCAACACCACTTGTATATTTTTCTTTCAGGACTTCATGATGTTTTTTAACACTAAAACTCAATGTAATGTGAGCTACGTTACGGCTACAAAATGGACTGGTTTTACTTAATCCAAGGTCATAAAAAGCAAACGAAAGATCACTTGAGTGAAATGTAACACCGATTTCACCATTTCATAGAAGTTTTGAAGATGCATAAATGAGTGCGTAACGTAGCTCACAGTAACGTAGTTCACGGGGTTTTAATGTTTTTGATGTGATTTGCGAAGCGTTAGAATGTTATGTCGGTTAATTCTAATATAAATGGGGTTCGATCACTGGTACCTATCACATATTATTAGGAAGTACTTGTTATACAAGTGCATACTATGGAATTCTGGTAACGTAGCTCACCAATCTTAACATGGTCGGTCGAAATCTCAATGTTTACAACATTTCTATGCCAAAAATGCTACAGCATCACGATTTTTACTGTTATTTTTTAAAACCTATGAGTGTTTCCTTTCAAAAACCGTAAACTACGTTGATACCTCTGTTTTACGTCTTTCCAATATTGTGTGTTAAGAAGGGGTAACGTAGCTCACAGCGTTTTGGTGGAAAGTGCAATTTATTTTAGAATTACACAAAGACGTTTTAATCACTAAAAATAATGTTGATATGCAATATGATGACGCCTTATCTAATTAAAAACAACAAATATGTAAAGATATCGCATTTATTCAAAGAAAATATTAAGGATCAGATTTGACACTTGAGCAGTGGAAACATAATTTTAGCGATTTTCGAGCCTTTGCAAGGTTAATCAGGCTGAAGAAAGCATTTAAAGTATGGACAACTATATATGTCCGTGTAGATCTCGTTTAGTTCTACCAGAAAAACAACATATTTGATGCCCTAAATGCTCGACAAAGTATTTGTGGACCAAAGAATGGAAAAAGGGCTATTGGCACCGGATTTTGTAGAATGAGCGATATACAAGCTCCTTACGCTTGACAAGATGCTCTCATATATCTACTTTACACAATCTTTACTTCATTCTGTGGTCAATTACATATGAAATCTATTTTGTTTTTATAATGCACCCCTCATACAGAAAGGACATTATGTTGTGATGATTTTTGTTTTAACAGTGTATTCACTCAGGGAGCCAAATAAAATACATTACAAACTTACCACAGCTTGAGTTTTTGAAATCATTTCATGTCTGTCTTCCGGCATACCATTCCTAGTTGGCACCGATGTAGATGGGGGATCTGTAAGCAGTAACAAATGGATTTATTTAATTGCTATCTCACCTTTAACATTTTTCCTTCTAAATTGTGATAACATTAATTATATTACTTAAATTTACTTTGTTATGAAAGTAGCTGAGGTGTTTTCATTTCTACTGATGATACTCCAAACACATTCCACCTACTTTTGTATGTTCCCTACTTGTTTTATATTGTAGGAAGAAATACTAGTTTATCAGAGATATTCTTTCCTATGAACTGACCAAATAATTAAAAGAAATCATCTTTGACCATGATTTGAACCCCTGGCCATTGTGCTTCAACCCAGTTTTTACTCAGGGATCAATAAAATCATCATGTTGGATCGCGCATTAGCAGATTTGAATCACGCATGCTAATCTAATCCTGTGTGGGGTGTAAACACACATAGAAGCACTATTTGTCCATACTCTGGCGATGTAACTGGGTAAATAAATTTAATCCAAAATGGCTTTACTCTAATCACTAAAGATGAGATGCACTATATCCCCCTTATCTACGGAGTATTGGTAATTCTATTCTGTTTTTCAATTAACCTATATTGACATCACAATAAAAGCTTCTTTTGAAACTCAAGTTACAAAGGTGAGAAAAATATGCACAGAAGACAAAGTACATTTACTTACAATTCCTCTCTATAGTTCTGGCATCAATTCGAGACCACTCATCAGCATCATTGCTCTCTGTCATGGAGTGACGAGGTGAAGGCACAGCAAAATAGACGCCATCTTGGATGGGTGAGTTGATTACATCTGGTGGGGGTTGAGTAGGATTAGTGGGGCTAGAGTATTGATGGTAACCTTGGTAGGGTGATGCCATCTGCCCTTGCATTTCCTGTGAATAGATGCAAATGGAAGTAGAAGTAAAACATTTATCGAAGTCCTTTCTCTAACGGTCTGCAATATGTAATGTAAGGTAGCAATATCGCAACATTTTTATATCATGATGGTGTCATTTTCCATGCTGTCAACTATCTATTTACGATTTTTTAGCTTCCAAAAAAACTTAAGTCCACAAAAAAACCAAGAAGTGGTTTGGGTCAAGATCACAAATCCAAAATGGTGATTTTCTGTAGCGATGTCTTTCTGAAGCAATAAATTTTGTATGGTATATCCTAGAATTTTTTTTTAAATCTGAGGTAATTTATGTAAAATATTCTTTATAAAATTCTTTATACATTGGCAACAGCAGATCCAATAGGGAGCAATCTGAGACGAAAGTGTGGTACTGAAAACATGCAACATTGTATGAACCACATGCGAAACCGAGAAAAAGACATTTTACTGAAATGTTAACACATGCCAAGGAGGTATCATGGAAGTTACAAAATACATTGAAGGAGAAACCTCATGCGTGTAGTAAATGTTGCTGTTAAGAAACTAAGATAAATATAATAGACCATTCCTGTAATTAGCACTGTCCTATCGTTGGTGAGGTGAACATCAATATCATATCTAAATCATGTATTATAAAACAACAAACCTGAGATCAAGATGTGTATCACATGATTGTAAAATAACAAAGTAATCACATATACCTGTCTGGACCTTGTTTTCTCTATTTTGTAATATGTGTTACTGATCTGATATCAATGCTCACCCCATCAACAGCACAAATATTCCAATATAGATATTATTCTGATGGGCTATAGCATTGATAAATCTTGAGAAACTGTCTTTGCTCATAACTACAGACATGCTATAGTGACAAGTATTAGTGGTATGATAATGGAAACATTATGACCATGCAGTGCTAAATCAATTGAGATTACATACTCTGTGATTGATAAGGCTGGCATTTTGTAGGTATGACATGTCATATCCATTCCTATGTAACTGAACACAAGTAAAATGAATTTAAGGCTGACATTGGCAATTGTTCTATGGTTTATAGGAACAAACATAAATGGTCATTTGGATATCACATCTACCAGACAAATCACTTAAATTCCAAGAAACACAGATGGGAATTTTATTTGAGATGTTTGCAAAACATTTTGCCATGGACTTATTTACAAGATCATAATTTTTAAACAAACCAGAATATGAAGTAATACATTTTGGAGACATGCAATTAAATTATCTATGTTATGGATAAAAATACTTTTCTTTTCTTTTCAATTATTGAAATGTCTCTAGATTAGGAAAATTTACTTCATTGGGTCTCATGTGATAACTGGTCAAGTTCAATTTTTAATATTATTGAATTGATTAATTTGTAATGGTATTTAACTTTGATCAAATCCGATGTTAATACATGCAAAAGGCAATTTTAAGACACGCTTCACTTAACCTGTGGTTGATTTAAGCACTAGGATGACCGATATATATATGCAAAGTACAGCCATGCCTTGTACTCAAATCAGATTTTAAAAAATACAAGAAACCTGCCAAACATACAAATGGTACAAATAAATGCTGATGATGTTAGAATGGGTTAACAAAAGATTAATGCCTGCATGCCATGCAGATCATGCACTCACTCTTACTCTTGTCAAGCTGTCCGATCTCTGTTGCGTTGGTGGCGCTTGTCGACTCCCATTTTCACTCCGAGGACGATTACCACTTGGCATGCCAAGATCAACTTCAGATATGTTTTTGGACTCCTTTGTATCAAGATCTGTTACTAGGTACGGTTTACTTGATGACCCTTGATGAGATGGCTGGGGATGGGGCAATGACTGTGTACGAGCTGCATAGTTTGGGGTATGATATCTTTCATGTCCAGGTTGAGAGTCATACTCTCGACTCCCAGGGAGAGTTGAATACTGTCCTCCATACGAGGGCGCTCCTTGCGACTCTCCAATTCGAGTCTCAGGAGTCACAAAATATTCATCAGCGGTGTCTGCTGACTTTTGACTTGAGCTGCTACCAGATGGGGGATCTCTATCATACAATTCTGGTGATATTTGTTGCGATTCATTTGTGTCTAGATCTGTTACAGTGTAAGGTTTTCTACTTGGAAGTGTATTGGACTTCTGTTCTGCAGGATGCGCTGAATGTCTATTTACAGGATCTGAGTGTCTTGGTACATCCCTCCTTTCTCTTGGCATGGAAGATGAGTGAGTGATTGGTCTATCAAATGAATTTGTATGTCCGCTCGGATCATAATCTTGCCTATATGTATCAGGTGGTGCACTGTGTCTATAGTTCTCATTATGAGGGTCTTCATAGTCCCTCCTCCTAGGCACTGCAGATTCCCTTTGGTGTTCAGGATAGCTCTGCCTTCCTGATTGGTAACCTCTATGTCTCTGTTGTCCTTGGCTACCATAAGGTTGTTGCTGTTGCTGTTGCTGTTGTTGCTGTTGCTGCTGTTGTTGCTGCTGCTGCTGTGCTGGGCCAAGTCGTGGATCCATGCTACGCCTCTGCTGCCTTGGACTGCCCCTGTAGTCCACAGGTGATGATGGACTTGCTTGGAGCTGATCAGCACGTCTTGGTTGAATTGGACTCTGTTGGTAGCCATCTTGTGACTTTGGACTTCCTGTTTGATATGGCGGATAACTCCTTCTCGTATCAGGTGGCATGCTATGTCTACCACTTCCACTTGATCCAGATGATGGTCTTCCACCAATATTGCTGCCACTGCCTCTCCAATCTTGGCCTTTGGGTGGTGCTACATTCACTCGACTGCTAACGGCATTTCTTGATGGTACCTCATGACTGCTTGGTGGAATTTGTCTTCTACCAGCAGGAGAGAAACTGTTGGTAGGCGTGGACCTATTTTGTAAGTTTGACTGCGACCTACGGTAACTGGGAGACATATCAATGGTTTCCATGGTATCCAGATTAGTGGAGTAATAATGACCAAATTCTTCTTGGGGAGAATTCAGTCCATCTTGGCTTCCTTTGTCTTGTGGTGTAACTGGATCAAAGAAAGAACAAGAAAAAGAAGAAATATATATTACTGGATCATATGTAATGGCATACCAAATCATTCTGACATAGTGAACAAACTAGTTGCTTTATAGCAACATGTACATTTACTCAGTGAAACCTGACATAGTAGAATGTCATGCATTGGGTGGGATTAAAATAGAGTACCTCTTGCACTTATCTCAGCAAAGGAATGAAATTCAATAATAATTTGACTTTTGTCACAAAACATGAGTGACGAAGGTTTACACATGCAAATAATTTAGCACAAGGCTTATAAACCAAATATTTGCTGGGCACATGGTAAAATAATCCAGAATTATCCCTGCCATGAGTGATACAAAACATGTCCAAGTCTGAACTCTTCTACTCCTGATTCCTGAAACATACAGCACTAATGTTTTGGAATTTAAAAAAATATATTCTTGTTTTGCCAAATGAAACATAGCTAAATCCTAATTCTTTAGTTAGTTCTAACCGGTAATAAAAGTAAACTTTCAATATTTTTGCAATTTTAGGGAAGATGGGCCAAAATTATGCAATTTTACCTGTTTTCTTACAACTGTAGTTGCAAAATTCTAATCCAAAATTATTAGTGCTGTATTTTTCTGGAATTGGAAGTAGTCTGACCTCTTTGGGGTACAATTAGAATGAAGGATTTCAGTTTTTGAAATTAGCATTAGGCTTATATAGAGTTCATCCCTGGTGACATTCTTAACTTAACAAAAATATGCCTATAAATCATAGAGATAGTAAAGCAATGTCAATAATAATTCTTACCGTCTCCATTTTTACGTATTCCTTGCATCTGTGTTTTGAGAAGATCTCTTTGTTGGTCTAGATTAGACAACAGCGACTGAACTCTGGACACTTCTCTCTCCATCTGAAGTTTCTGCTTTGTGGTGTTTCCACCCTATAAAATAACAAAATATAGAATAAGTAGATATCCTAATAATGCATCCATAAGTAAAAGTTACCTTTCTCTTCTTTACTTAATTTTGAGAGTGGCTTTTTGTTTGTTTTTGTTTTACACTTTTTATGATTTCAATCACAGGAGCTGAAGGGGATATCCCATCATGCATTGCAGTGTATGGCTTAATAGCTCCAAGTGGCAAATGTATACAAAATTAACTACGAGCCTCACAAATATTTCTATTTTAAATGAGAAATTGTCAGAGGGATGTTATAATTGTAGAGGGGAAAAACCCCAACATTGATTGACCAACTGAATTTCCCATTTTATTTTTTACTATTGCACCCTGTAAGAAGTTTTTTTTTACATATCAAATGTGACAAATAAAGTGAACTTACATTGACTGGATCATGGGGTGTAGCGTTCCTCTGAGTTTGAAGTTTAGATTTCAGTACTGCTACATCATGTTCTATCTTGGCATTCTCTGCGGTGATTTCCTCCAATTCCTGCCCAAGAAAAAAATACAACATGAGATTTTCTACAATTTGCTTACCAATATTGGGTTGCTTACATCCACAAGTTTTAGGAGATCAGAGAGATTATTTACAGGCATTTATTTGTGAAAAGATTGAAATGATAAGAAAGATGCTCAAGATGAAACCAAAGCACCAACCACAAAACCCATGGTGTTCACAGTAAGTTTTTACCTAATAATGTAGAACAATGCAGTTGTTACATGTCCAAAAATTTAAAACTCCAAACATTACAACTTCCCCCCAAAAGAATTTCTGAATCTTTGTCTTTTCTATCAATATAGCTTGAATGGGCAAATTTTTTTTCCTTCAATCTCTGTATAGTGATCTTCACGAATTCTTCTAACTACACTTTAACATATCAAAGAAATAGACCTACCTTTGTCCCTTGTGCCAGTTGGGTCCTGACTTTAACCAGTTCTTTCTTCAAGTCTTTCTGTTGTTCCTCCAGACTCATCATTCTGTCAGGGTTTTCCCAGCTTCTCCTCATCTCCTTATGAAGTCTCTCCATGGAGGACTCAATCTTGTCTTTCTCTTCTTTTAGTAAGCTTACTTGTGTGGAGATTTCTTGCAGTTTTCTGTCTAGTCTATGAAGCTGATCAAGTTTGTCCTGCAAAGATGTTTGAACGCAACAAACGCAGAGTTCAGTAATATGTGATGTACTGTAAAAACTCGATAGTTAGCATAATGTGCTTACTATCAAGCACTTTTAAAACATGCAAACATGAAGAGCCCCATCCACAAAAGTGTAAAGGGTTTTGAACAAAGCATCGATACACATAGTTATATACGAACAAGTAAACCTGCAAATTTGTGTCTCAACCCCATTAGCTCAGTTGGTAAAGCGCTGGACTATGGTACAATTTCATGTTTTCAAAAGCACTTGATAGTAAGCATATAAGCTAACTATCAAGTTTTTATGTTATTCCACAGACTGTCCGGTGTATTTGTCTTTGTTTTTAGTGTTGTGTTATTTTATTGTAAAGAGATACCAAATTCCTTTCTGATCAACAAATATACAGTTTTTAACCTAAAATCGCATTTTTCAGATAGTACGATTAATTAATCATTCACCTCGAGCATTATAGCTCAACAACATCAAAGCAAAACAAAATCAAAAATAGAGGACAGTTTCCCAAAATTTTTTATATCGATAAAAGGCATAACAAATAACTCTCACAAAAAGCTTTGTTGGACTCAGCATATTTTGTACATACCTCTAATTGTCTGTCTTCAGCAGTCTGGACCTGATTCCATTCATCATCAAGGTCTCTCTTAAGAAGTTCTTCTTCACGTCGACGATTGAATTCAATCAGTTTCTTGGGCGGTGGAAACTGAGCATCCATGCCAGCTTTGTCCTATCAAAAAAAGTCATAAAAACATTGTTACTGTATATCCGCAACATCTAAACACACCCCCACACCTAAGTACACTCCACACACCCCCACACATAGAGGGAGACTATACAGGAGAGCCAGATCTGCAGCCATGTCCATAAATGTGTTCTCTTGAGATTTGCATCAATAATAGCAAAGTTCTATATAGACCTTTTTCCCTCTTTCCCATCATGCACTATTCCAGGGGTATGAGTGTCATAAAATACATCATCTCCCGGGGAGTACAGAGTTATGTTCATTACATTCTGGAATACGGAACATTTCGGCTGGTGCCTTCATCACAAAAAAGGAATCGCTGATAATAGCTGATAATCATGATAATGGCGCCGCGATCACTAATACCTTTCGGGGGAAAAAAAACAACATTTCTATGCCTTATTGACATGGTGTCGTTGCCAAAAAAAGTTTCCTGTTATTGAAACCTAACTTTGTATACATTTTATAGACCTAATGGTGAAAAACTGATGACGGGACACACAGTGATATTTTGTCGGCGTCCATTTCACTTTTTTCGGAGATGAAAATAAAATGTAAACAAAATCTCTTACACAGATGTTCTGCATCGCTCCGTTACTGCATCACTTGTGTATTCAATAATTGCATAATTAGTAACATCGATGGCCTTTACGATAATCCGCATACATGGAATCAGCATGCCCATATTAAGACAAAATAATTGCAAAGGCCTAGCAAAGACCATCGGATGCACACGATCTATGAGGTTGATGAACTACGCCATACCCCCCTGGAATAGTGCATTGTGGGATAGAGGGAAAAAGGTCAATACATTGCATTTGGATCCACATCTGGGAAATAATCGCATTTCTTGTATGTGTATTACAGCATGTTGGGGTGTGTATATGTGTAGAATGCTCATGGTGTGATTTCAAGTGATCTAGCCTCCTGAGTGGAATCGCACTCTGCCTTGAAAATCATCCCAACTTAATGAAGTATCAGTTTGCCATATACATAACATAAGAAAAAGCATTTTGATAGTACCTATGAAACATAGTACTTCCCCACCCATGATGGCAATACATTTTTATAATGCAATTTATCAATTCAAAATATGTATTATTCACCTTAAGCCCTTGCTAGCATTTAACTACAACAAACACAGAGGCATTAAATCAACTTCATCAATGGTTCATATACTTTTAATATTGTCCAAGCATGCAAGTCTGTCCTTTCCAGATCAACAACTATCACTGATATGACAATAACAAAATAAACTTACTTTATAAAATTCCTGGGCAATAAGTTCATTCTGTCCACCATATAAACTACCCATTCTGACCAAGTTATCCACCAAGTTGATAAGTGGTCTGCTGATTTCTAACTCTGTCTCAACTTCATCTCTTTCTTTCTGTAATTCCTTGTAGTACTGTTGATCCTCTGTAAGATCAGGATTTGATTGTCTCATCTGATCCCTGCAAAATAAATATTTATACAGGTCATTAAAGTTGGATACTTTAACAAGACTTGTGAAGTATTCCATTTTCAAAACAAAAGTTATGAAAAATTGTATGTATTACATAGCAAGTCAAACAGCATAGTTCCTTGATCACAATATTGGAGATCACTAACTCCTGTCTTTTTCCTTGTTTCCTTCACTTTCTCCCACCTTTCCCAGTTAAATGAAGTGCATAGTTTATAAAAGCACTTTTTTGTTGTCATTTTTGCATTCTACATTTTGGCAACAGAAATTAGTTGGTGCAAACTCTAACAAAGAAACAACAAGAAATTTTCTTGAGAAGTCTTGGAAATTGAAGCCCCTCCCAAAATAATGTAAATATATTCAAAATTTAAGAAATCTGGTTTCAATATTTATTACAGTCTAAAAATACTGAAATGAGGTAGAAAGAAAGAAGACACAGAAAGAAAGAAACTAAAGGAGGATGAAAATGGCAAAGACAAGAACAAAGGAAGAAATAGGAAAACCATTGTCAACAAGAGTGTTATTGGCAATACAATGATAGCAATAAATGAAATAACAAAGAAGTATGCTAACCTGTGTCTCATCCTTGTAGGACTACCCTGAAGGGAATCTGGGTCTCTCACTAAGGAGAGCTCATCATCCAACATTTCTAACCAGCATTGTAAGTTAGCTTGATCACGACGCAATTGGATTAACAGTAGCACCAATTCTTCATGCTGTTCACAAAAATAAAATAAACATACACATTTTCAAATATTACTTTTTAACACATTCTTTTCATCATCAGTTTGATGCTGCTTTTCTCTAGCTGCTGAGAAACATAATATGGTAACCCTTTTGGCCTGTACAGTACATTATAACCCTAATTGTTTACAAATGGGTATTTACTCACCATACCTAATGCCATTCTTATCTATTGCAAGTTCCTGATCAGTGACAACAAAACTTTTTCATAAACATGTTTTCTTACCGACTTTCCCAGTAGTTCATCACCTGCTATGCTTAAACGTAACCGAATACCGGTTGATAAGGTGATGTAGGGTTGAATCTTCTGCTGCCATTTTCGGAAACGACTGGTTGGTTGAACACCCTTGAAATGATAAATGAAGAGGAGACATTATTACAGGTCATTCTTGTGTGCCGAAAATACTTTTCCTGTCAATGAATAGGTTTTGTGTAAGTACATTTATCTTAATACTTCAACAATTTGTTACTATCTGCACATTTAAATTTTGAAATGTATCCAACACGTGAATGCTAGTTCAACATTCTTACTTCTTAATTCTTTTATACACCACAAGATTCCTATTGCTGCTGACCCCAGATGTACACTGCCCATCTTCTTTATGGCTACTACCAGTGCAGCACCAATTCAGTGTACATGTAAAGTATAGTCTAGAGTATCAATAAAGTAGCTGGGTACCTCTGGGGCAGCAGCAACAGCTATCTGGTAGTGTATGTCTTTCTCTGCTGTCAATTTTAAAACTGAGCAGTTCATTGGTAAACAAGAATACACCTGCGAGTACTAAATTAAGAGAACGCTACATCGATCGCTAAAGTGAGGACAGTGTGAGCTCAGTACCTGTATAAGAGTCTGTTCGTCACGCCGCAAATCCTGAAAGGTGATTTTGAATATGTAATGATATGAATGAGCTAATGTGACGTAGCTACGAAAAGGCGCTGTCATTGGATGTATGTGGTTCATTTTCCTATGAGTTATTGTTGTTGTTGTTTTAAATGTTTTTTTTTGTCTTTTATATGAACGCACCGCCAATTAAGGTGTGTGCCACTGATATAGGCCTAAAAACGTCCGTTCAAATAAATAAATAAAATAAAATATGCCCATATTGTTGTTGTTGGGCAGGCGCCACGCTCTCTGCGAACGGTACAAAAGGTGACTAATAGAATATATTACGGCTCTCGGCAGCAGACAGATTGCGCTGTTCTCTGACCTTGAGTGTTTGTCACGTAAACGTACCGTGACCTGGGAAACATGTACAAAGCAGGGGATGCGACTGTGCCACAGGTTTTGTCTTCGGAATCGGTATAGGCAATTTGTACAGAGTGCCGCTAGCCTGAATACACTTGATGTGGTGAATGCAGAATGAATGCCAGGTTTGCACACACTTGAGACATATTCTTATTGGAAGAAAATTATTACTTATCTTATAAAATGGGACAAATTGGCATTACATGGTTTTGGGCTATCCTAGTTAAAATCCATACACCTCTATGGAAAACAATACATTAATCTTCCTCACTGGGTGTAAATTTCAAATGAAGTCACCCATTCATGCAACCCTGTTTGAAATTCACACTCCCTGTGTGGAAGATTAAGGTCACTTCTTCCATAGTGGGTATATGGAATTCAATTGGAAAAGCCCATTTAACCTTACCAATTTCAGCCTCTCATGATCCATTGATGGGAATTCATCTCCTGCTTCTATCTCTTGTCTCTCAAGTGTATCCCTCTTTCTGGTTTTTGGTGATGGTCTTATGTGTTCTCTTGATGGCGCTATATCAACCTGGTCTCGAGCTGACAGAAAAAGGTCAAACAAAGTGAAATGAATGAGAAAATTATTGCAAGGAAGATATTTAAGTTATAAAAGTCCAATAATTATTCCAGATATTCAGAATTCCCAGGAAGAATGGGATGTGGTAGTATACAAACATTAACATTGTTTTAAAAGTCTGCCATCTGCATCCTGGTTGGTGATCAGATTTACTCAGCTCTCTGCAAAACCTATGCAGCTTCTGTTCTGCAATTGTCACTGATCACATTGGAGACACCTGATGAACCAATTGACCACACTGAAATCATTTGGCGAACCATTTAACACAAGATGATTGAACAAATTCATGGTTAAATCATGGTTAATCATGGCTAGTCATGGCTAATCATGGTAAAACCTAAAGTTCAACAGTAAATTCCTTGTCATGAGAGTGAACTGGCATTACTGCATAGCATTAAACACACACCAAATATGCATTGTTTCATGATAGAATCCAGAACTTCATTGATTTCACAATTGTTGATTTGAAGTAACATTAATCATATATTTCCAAAGACAATTTTCTCATTCTTTGACTCTAAAATTTGTGCACAACAATCTGTTCCAGAACTTACATGCAGACAATTTATCCCTGCTAGCACTCCTCTTTGTAGCAATATCGTAACTAGGCGGGGTTCTCTTCTGTGGTGGCACATCTCCATTCTGACTGCTATGAGGTGGTGGAGCTGACTGCTGCCATGGTGATGAACTAGCCTGCACTGGTTCTTGGATTGTTGGCACTATGCGATCAGAGCTACCAAAATCTTTGGAAGACTGTGAACTATAAATAACATGCACCGAGAGTGAGCATCTAAATGGGCCAGCAAACCATTGAAAGTAATACCGGTCTCATGCAGGGCTAAGAGTGAGCATCTTAATGGGCAAACACTTGAAAGTAATACCCACAGACTAATACTATACAGACCAATCACCAACAGGCAAAGTCCCGCATCATCTCTTAATGAGAACCAATCGGTCCATAAATCATGCTCATGAAAAAGCTACACCCATTCTGTGCTTATTACGGCTTATTTTTCCAACACAGTTTTGGCATCTATTGTGTCAATGTTTAGGCACTATGTAAAGCTGATAATAAACCCTAACACAGCTCAAATGGTATGTGCATGATTTGTTAGACAATGGCATCTGAATGATTGGCCCTCATGAATATGCAAAGCACAGACTTTGCCTGTTGGTGGATGGTATCTGTATATCATTAGTCTATGGTAATACCTATCTCATGTAGGGACATATTCTTAAGTTGTGAACCAGAATCTTCACTTGTCTTATTTAAAAGTTATAATATTAAGTTGTTGTGTCAATTTCATCTATGCCTGGTTGAAAATATGAATATTTGTGACCTATAAACAAAATTCTTAAACAGCTATAATAATTTTGGCAATCCGCCTGCCTTATTCTCATATCTGAACCGTGTTATATCTCACAATAGATATGCACACACCATATATGACAAAAATGCACAATACACACGTCACGCATTAGTGTCACATTTTGCATTCGTGTGGATGAATAAAGACTTAGTAGATTCCCCAACTTCATAATAGAGTGAACTATATAAAAAAAGGTCATAAAAGTGTACATAAATTGCATCCAAACACAATATTTCGGGTTGATCTGTTTAAGAATAACAATAACTAGATGGACCGCGGTTCTCGGATGTCGCGGTTTTCGACGCACAGCGTAGACCGTGATGCCTCCACCAAAGGGTGTGATGTGGCCTAAAAGAGGAGACTGAATTTGACCTTAGACAACACCTGGATGACCCCAAAACAACCTTTCAATGACTCCTGGGTGACCCGGCTGACCCCAAAATGACCTTCCAAAAATTTGGCTCTAAATGTTGACTGTACCCACCAAGTTTCATGCCCATAAGATAGTTTTTACTAATTTGATCTCAGATGACCCCTGGTGACCACAAAATGACCTTCCAAAATTTGGCTCTAAATGTTGACTGTACCCACCAAGTTTCATGCCCATATGACAGTTTTTACTAATTTGACCTCAGATGACCCCTGGATGACCTCAGATGACCCTGAAATGACCTTTCAAAAATTTGGCTCTGAATATTGACTGTACCCATCAAATTTCATGGTCATATGACAATTTTTACTAATTTGACCTCAGGTGACCCCTGGGTGACCCTGGATGACCCCAAAATGACCTTCAAAAAATAAGGCTCTAAATGTTGACTGTACCCACCAAGTTTCATGCCCATATGACAGTTTTTACTAATTTGACCTCAGATGACCCCTGGGTGACCCCAGATGACCCCAAAATGCCCCTCCAAAAATTTGGCTCTAAATGTTGACTGTACCTACCACGTTTCATGGCCATATGACTATTTTTGCTAATTTGACCTCAAATGACCCCTACATGACCTCAGGAGACTTTGACCCACTAACCAATACAAACTTGTTCTGTCTGGGGTCAAGATGCACCCACCCACCAAGTTTGAGGAACGTGCGACCCCTAGTCTCCGAGAAAAGAGGTAAATAAGGAAAATGGGGCCCTTGACCTCAAATGACCTTTTACCTCAGTAGATGACCTTGAACCTCACCCAAAAAAAAAGTAGCCAGAGTTTTTGACCATGACCCACCTATCCTGAAAATCTGAAGTTAATCCGCCCATCCATGCCCGAGATATAGCCTCCGGACGGATGGACGGAAGCACGGAAGCATGGACGTTGCAAAAACAGTATGCCTCGCGGTGGAGGCATAAGGGAGGCATAAAAATATTGTTTTGAAATCCAGCCTTATATCTATCGCCTGATATAACACAGATAGATACCTGTTAATCCACTCATATATCAGACAACAGACACACCAGGCCCATACGCAGGGGAGTGCGGGGTGCGACGCACCCAAATTTGAAAAAATATACAAAAAGTCCCAAAATTTCAGAATTTGCGAGCGTAGCGAGCAAAAAAAGGTTTTTTAAACTTTTTTGGACAAAAAGGGTCAAAATTTTGGGAAGAAAGTCCACTTTTCACAAAATCGGCCCCACCCTTGGAAAAAATCCACTTTTTCAAAATCGGCACCCCCAATTGAAATCCTGCGTACGGGCCTGACTGACACACTGCTGGGTCTCAAAACAATACTTTTAATCTCTAATTGAAAAATCAAGACCATTTTATTTATTCATACAACTATTTCTGAAAAAATCTGGGTACTTCTCTAGTCTTCAATGTAAAATGCTTTCCATAATGTTTATGCAAATTTGAAGATATCCACATAAAGCAAAATTATGGATAAAACAACCTTATTCCTAGTCTTCCTTAATAGTGACAAAATATCTAGGATGTACAAGTAATATTTTAGTCAGGCTAATAATGAATTAAAATTCATTATTACTTATTTAACTTCCAATATTTAATAATTATATACTCACCGTAATACTATTGAGTGTGACAACAAACAATAATGCACAATGATATGTATATTACATCCCATGCCAGGGCAAAACTGTAACCGGACAGTGCAAAGAATCTTATATTGGTGAAACTGAACGCTCCTTAAAAACACGGTTTCAGGAACATAGGAGGCCCAGCAGTACAGCATCAGAGGTCTCAAACCACATCCATATCGAGTCTCCTGGACATTTTGTGGACTTGGATAAAGTTCACATACTCGATAGGGACAGCAGGTGGTTCCAACGTGGAGTCAAGGAAGCAGTTCACATCAAAGCCAACCAACCATCTCTCAACAAAGACGGGGCGGTTCAAACTCTCAGGAGTCTACGAGTCTGTTATCAGGTCAAAGGTCAAAAAGATCACGACCTGATACAGTCACTCACTCGGTGATGAAAGATGGAGTACCATCTGAAAATTCCGAGGTAGGAATTAATTCCTTGTGTTTGGATCAAAAGTTTAAATCAAAATCATGATATGTAATTACTTTGCCTTAAAGATTAAGAGGAACTTATAGAAGGCCAACACAAGAAAATCACATGGCGATTTGATACATAACAATACCATGATAAATTCTAATTAAATCTGAGGAGAAGATTGGTGTGCAAATCAATTTTGTCTGTTATTACTTTGTATCCCTATCTGTCTTGGCTAATATACTTGTGAGTGGTAAATTTGTTGTTTTATTTTCACTAATTTCCCTAAAATCCTTAATTAATAATAAATGTAGAAATATAGACATAAAGGTTATATTTATAAGCATGTAACACCTACATTTCAAATGAAAATTTTAGACTGAAGTGTTTCTGTCATACCAAAGAAGATTTAAACAAAAATTACAGCCAATGTAAATTGGCAAATGATATTAGCATTCAACCATGCAAGCATGGAATGTCCAGGATGCTATCATGTATTGTAAGCAAACAACATCGTACTTCACAATAGATTCTTATGTATGATAAGATATATTTAGAATCAATTGAAGTACATCAAATGCACTTGAAATTACTCTGTAAGATTCTTTTATTATGATCATTTTTCTCTCACTTATATTAATTAGTATGTGTTCATGTGTGATATATCATGCAAATCTGTCCATTAACACAAAGTTCAACAAATAAAAAAGTTAGCAAAATGCTATCTCTAGGCCTATGTGCATTTAACATTTGTACAGGGTGTCCCAAATGTCTCTTTACAGCTATTTTGTAGCTGATTTTGTATCAAGTATGAAAGACGAATTCCTTACAATCTTACCTTTGTTTTGCATCTCTTGGATGTTTTGGCTGTTGTGATTGTGGCCACTGAGGGCGCCCATCATACGTCATTGGGCTATTGATATCAATACGTTGCTCTGGTGTCACAGGATAGGTTGGTTGTACCAATGGACTCTGCAGGAAGGAACGCTGCTCTGGTGACTTGGGTTCCACCTGAAAGACAATATTTGATGTGTTACTGCAATATGTACAAGGAGCTTCAGAGATAGTACAAAGGTTTACAAGACCGGGGGCTACCTAATAAAAATTCTGTAAGTCTGGGATACCTAACAAAACCAATCTACTTACATGTTTTGGTTGCTTTGGATAATGGAAGACATTTTCATTCTGATCTCTTGGTGGTTTGTCAGGTCCCTTGCTATACCTGTCATCTCTTCCATGTGTGGGTCTGACATCACCACTGCGTGATCCACTAGAAACAGAACTTGGTGATGAAACACGTTGGGAAGAAGGTGGTGATGAAGCTGGACCTCTTGGATCCTGGTAAGATGGCGGTCTGGCATATGGCTGAGCTTGTGATGGAGGTTGTTGGTGAGATTGGTGTGATGGTCTGTATGCAAAATATAATATGGGTTACTGTAACTGAATGCAAGGTGACAGGTCCTTGTTCTAACATAGAAGTGTCATCTTTTCTCCAGTATTTTGACATTCCTATCAATACAGAAGACTATTGTTTAGAAAATGCAGCAATGACTTGCCCATTTGTTCATGTGTTCAGGCAACATGACATATGGTGTACCGTTTAACTTCCTAATATCTTCTAAAATCATTTAATGTTCTTGTTAGTTTCAGGTGTATAAATCTTAGTTTAATTAATTAATTTGGACTTGTGTTGATACAGCTACATTAATTATTAAAATTAATGTCATTTTAATTCAAATTTATTATTCAGCTCCCATTATGGTCTAGCACTTTACCTTTGGATGATTTCAACCATCTTGGATGCATATCTTGGATTTAAATCTTACTTTATAAATAAACAGGGAAAAGAAGAACCATGCATCACA
Source organism: Amphiura filiformis (assembly GCF_039555335.1). NCBI lineage: Eukaryota > Metazoa > Echinodermata > Ophiuroidea > Amphilepidida > Amphiuridae > Amphiura > Amphiura filiformis. Next base: position 18,202,302 of record NC_092633.1, on the reverse strand, counting down.
CACTAGCACAATTAATCATGAAATTGTATTGGAAACTTAACATGCCCAGGCAAATAAACCAGAGAAAAAACTCCGGACATACCTGCCTGTGCGGGGACTTGAACCCAAGACCTTCTGATTGTCGGGCGGACACTCTAACCACTGAGCTACCAGACAACACTGAGTCAGACTTAAATGCTCACTATATGAATAGAAAGAACATTTTGCATTCTCTGGAATCTCCATAGAGTCAGACTGAAATGGGCACTAAGATTACATTGTTTATTTGCATTGTTATGTATTTGAATTTCATGCTGCCTGCTCATGTGAAGATAAAAATCAATCTGACTTCATATATATTCCTGGGGCACACACATTGTCATCAACGTCTTTGTCATCATAAATTTTCATTATCAATATTATCAATGTCATTATCAGCATCATTAATATTGTACTCTTAATTAATTCTAATTTTATTTTACTTTTTTGCTACAATCCACTTATCACTAACATACAACAAAATTACCATATCTCATGCGGATAAACATTGGTGAATATTTTCTTTGCTTTTGGAAAATGTAGAAAGAAAATTATTGTTACTTTCTAGCTACAGTAATTGTCTGCAGCAAAGCCTGGTTATTACACACCAGTACTCTACTTGATTCATCTTCCTTTAGCAATGACAGTACTCAACCCTGTTTTGATAGTTAAAATATTACTGCTGTTGTTGATCAAATTGCAAAAACATACCGCACTAGAGCTTTGGCAGCAATCCACATTTGCATCAAAGCACAAGAACACTGTATTAAGATTGGCTCATGTAACATAGACATGACCAATTATTGAACGTATACATGATACACAAGTCATTCTGTAGGAATGTATTTTTGAACACATTAAATTGACGACATGTTGGAACGGTCAATCGACTAGAATGAAAATGCACATGTTGAAGGCAAGCATCAATGTTCATATTTCCCCTGCGTACATGCTGAAGGCCAGAGAAAATATTCATTGAAGTGGAATTATTTGAAGGTTTTGTGGGTAATTTATTGATTCATATTCAGTTGTATGAGGTATTGTGACATCTAAACATTGGAACCAAGGAATATTGCAAGGGATATTCCGAGATCCAAAGCACAATGTTTAGATATTTCACAATACATGACAAATAACTTGTGCACAGTCATTAACTTCATTCACAATCATCATTTTTCACATTTGTTTAATTCCCTCTGCATCACATTTTCTTCATTTAGAATTGTAACTTTGTCTTTCATTTTCCCTGTAAAAAAATGAACAGCTGAGGGACATACCGCTAATGACCAATCACACAGCGCGCAATCATGGAATGTCCAAATATGGCAGCAAGGGCGTGTGTAAATTATTCGAACGCATAACATGTCGTCCAATGCGGTCATTATAAAGCCTATTTAGGTATTACGTCACCAGACGCAATCATTATATGATATCAAATGTCCAAATATGGCAGCAAGGGTGCGTGCAAATTGTTCGAACGCATAACATGTCGTCCAATGCGGTCATTATAAAGCCTATTTAGGTATTACGTCACCAGATGCAATCATTATATGATATCAAATGTCCAAATATGGCAGCAAGGGTGCGTGCAAATTGTTCGAACGCATAACATGTCGTCCAATGCGGTCATTATAAAGCCTATTTAGGTATTACGTCACCAGACGCAATCATTATATGATATCAATAACCAATGTTTACGTGCACTTGTTTATAATTAATAAGATATGATGAGGTTATGAATTTGTGATATTTGATAAAGCAAAATTCTGAAAACAGCTGGACACACAAGTTATATTTTAATTTGACACAAGCCAAAAGCAAATGTTATTAAGGTAACCAGGTAAATTTCAAGAAATGTAATTTCAATGATGACTAGATTTATTTGAACTGATTTCAAATACGATGTCATTACTCCCAATTGTAAAAAAAACTTTTTGCAGGTCCAAACTGTTAATTTGCATCTTCCAATGATACCCATTAAGTTTGGAATATGGATTCACCATGACTTTTGGAGAGTGGAGGCACACTATTTTGAAACTGCCCTATGTCAGATTATTGCACAGCCCCTACAACAAAGGGTAAGTTACTTACTCAGGTGGATCAGATGTACGTCTGTGACGCCTATCAGCCTCTCTTGGTGATTGCTTCCTTGGGAGAGGTAATGTTGATGGCCTGGCTGATGGGTCACGTTCACTGGATAATGACCGAGGTGATAGCTGACCATCTACAAATTAAAGTTTATGAATACAACAATGCAATAAATGTGCAAAACACAAGCTTAGTAGAGAGGATCCATTCAGACCATGGTAGCCCATCTGTACACATTATGCCCCCAGCATACTTTCCTGTCGCTTGCCGCTGCGGCAAGCGGCAGGGCGTTTCAACCAATGACAAGCCTTGATTGTGTCCGTTTGTCTGCAATGCGCGTGCGCCACGCCGCTCAGCAGCAAGCGGCAGGGTAGTATGAAACCAGCTTTACTTACAGAATATACATGATATAAAGATTTAAACAGCTATTCACTGGTAACTGTTAAGATGGTAACTGGTAACTGTTAAGATGGTAACTGGTAACTGTTAAGATAGTTCCTCATCTCTTGTCCCAAAATTAATCAGTTATTTGGATAGAAAGCACTTGCTCATCACTAGTGGGTTATCTATAAATGAGCTGCAGTATGACTTGATCCACTTCTATCTGGATCTGGATGGACCATAAGAATGCATTCCCACCCACTTTCATAGAATTTTAATTGGATTTTCATTGCAATAGCTGCCTTTTTCAATATGTGTTCCTTAATTGTTTAGCATCAAATCAGGAATGATTTTGCAATATTATCAAATCACAAGCTTAATCAGCATTCAAAGTGAATACAATACAATTGTTCACCTTGGAGAGGCAGTTACATTAGTGCCTGCATATCATTGGGAGCAGCTTCAAATCACGAGTGTTCGTTAAATTTGCTGGCATACACACACATCGCACACACGTATAAAGATGCCACATAGATGCCCAAGCAAACAAATGCCTCAAGGTGCTGATGCCACTGCCTCATCAAGATGAAAAATTGTATAATAAGACAATTAACAGAAAAAGACTTGCGACTTGCGTCAAAGATTTCATTTGAAACTGTCTCATTTAAAGTTACACCAACAAAATGGAATCTATTGCATTATCCCTACCTCATAATAACATTCTGAACAAATCCATGACAATCCGAATTTTGTGAAAAATTAATTTTATACATCTGAGCTCTTTCCCACATTTGTGATACTAAATTCCTCACAAAAATGAGTAATTTATAAATACTATGAAAGAACACATCTTTTGTGCTCCAATTTTAGCCATATATATACCAGAATAGCTATAACATAGATATGCATCCACACATCTTTATTTGAGCATATGAGATCTTGATGATAACGTATCATCTCATGCCAAGACCCACATTACTAAAAACATTCCAACAACATGATCTTCATGTTTTTTCAAACATGCATGATGCATTAAATGCATGCACATGTTCATTCTTGTAAACAGCAAATCACTCTCATTTCACTCAGGATTTTGTTAATCTGCACACACTCTAAAAACTGCTTGAGCAAGGTTAATGATCAATGTTAGTAATTTGTTTTCACCAGAAGCCCCGTGCAAAAGACAATTCCTAGATTGTTTTGATTTAATAACCATTATTAGAGGAAAATTTGTACAGTAGTGTGTTAAAATACCACAACTACAAAAATGTAGACTTCCTTGCTAAATGCTAATGAATACCCTTCTTAATATTACACCATATTTACTGATCAATGCTATATGGGTATGATGAATGGTTTAGTAATGTTGCACAAGTTATTCAGTATGATAGATATGAGGATATATAATTTTGAGTGTGCAAGGTGTGAACTGGACTGGTAACCAGACAGCTGTCAAATTCTAACAGCATGTTGTGAAGGTATTTTCTGTTTAGTTTTGAAAGGTTTTTTCATTCCTTCAAGTTTTTAATTACAATGTCATTTGTACTATCTACCAATATGCTTTCTGCTGGACTGCCATTTGTATTTCTTAGTAAAATATACTGAATGATGTATTAATAGTACTTTTTGATTAAAAGTAGTGAATTTCTAAATATTATGACACAAAGATACTTTTTCTTAATGTTGTTAGTCAAAAGATAAATCGACTTAACAAAAATTAAATTTGGCTGTTGGCTACTTTCTTTTAATGTTTCAAATACTTTGTTAAATAAACAAACTAACATCATCTCAAATTTACTGACTAAAACCTCTGAAATTCCTCATTTATGCTCATTTTGTTTTTGTTTTAAAGAATTCAGGATAATGTTGTGTATTTTTACCTTCCTTAGATGTACTGCTAGATCTACTTCTTGACTTGCGTCTTGGTAGTGTGTTGTATGAAGCTGGATATTGCCCTGGGGTATGAGGGGGGCTTTTGGGTGGAGATCGGGTTGCATTCCTTGGGGAAGACGGGGCATCAGCATCTTGATGATGAGCTAATGATGATGATGATGATGGGTCATCTTGAGGGGATGATGGGGTATCTCCTGGAGATGTTGGTTCTGCTGATTCATCATCTTCCTCTTCCTGTTCTTCATCTTCTGCCTCATCAGAATAGGAATCTGTTTCGGACTCTGAAGAACCTGATTCTGATCCTGTGTCCCATTGCTGGTCGACATCAACAGTTGGGAGATTGTTCATCTCCAGGTATTCATCAGGTATAGCACCATTTCTCCAATCTGGTCGCTGGCCACCTAGCATGCATGTTAATTATATATAAATAGGGAATGATTTCTATATAGTAGGTTTAATTGAAAATTCTCAATTGAGGTTGGATGGCAGTCACATTGTTTCTTCTGGATATATACTGTGAAAAACACACTTTTAAGTATTTTCAAATTTTCAAATTATTTTTGGTTTGGCACCCCTAAAGGGCCTGCCTTCAGACACTTTTCTTCATTTTCTTCAGCAAATTTATCTCTCATTTAAAGCCATGTATGTTCTTATAATATAAAATTGGTTCGATTTTTTCAAACATGATTTTTTTGGGGGGGGGGGGGCAATTTGTGTTATTTACACATATGTCCAAACTTACAACTAAATGGAATCAGCCAAATTGGTTGTGTTTGTTGGTTCGACAGAGCAGTTTTGGTATAATATCGTATTCAGACATTAAGTCCCCCATATAACTCTATGTTCCAAGGCTAAAATAACCAGTGAGTTTCTTTCACTTCACCTTGTTATTTTGGCTTATAAATGGTTAAAAACCTTCCTGACAGTTAGTTATTTTAATATTATTTCAGCATTTTGAGTAAAGAATAAAAAAATTAAAATTTGATGGAAATTGTACATTGTCTTTAAAATGGTTGAGACAAAATTTTCAAACTCTCAACTGAGGCAACAAATTTGCAGATACAATCCAACATCAAGCAACCTTATGTTTTTCATATTTTCTTCCTTTAAAAAATGCCATTAAAAAAGGTCCATGATGACAAAAAAGAATTAATATCAAGAGCAAGTATGCTCTAATAAAATTATGCCTGTATGTAATAGTATCCATTTTACACATGACTGTATATGCCATCCATCATCAGTTGAAAAGAGAATGATGAAACATAGATTACATTATACTAAATGCTTTCTCTATGTGTAGGGGATTACGCATGTAATGGTGAACACATGTCTTGAAACCTAAAACTGTCAAAAGCGATTGACTAGATAATGTCAATGGTTTCTACAATGTGTGTATATCCTAGAAGTGATAGAGTATGACGTCATTACAATAGTACTGTACCATTGATAGGTCTATACTTTGAGTTTTAAGCTTACTCAAACCAAGAAATATGACAAGATCAAACAAAGTGAATCAAATGGTGTTTTAATAATTAAATAACAAAAAACTATTTTAAGAGTTGATCAGAGACTTGATGAGACTTATTACTGCAACTCCAGCCGATTAGGATTTGGTTAGATTTTAGGATAGGATAAATGTTATGGTTAGGTTCAATGTGGGGTTAGGATAAAAGTTATGGCTTTAGTTTAAGAGTTAGGATTATGATCCACTATACTGAAGTTACAACAAAAAATTCCATCATCAAGTTTCTGTTACTTGATAATGGAAATTAAAAAAACAAAACTTCATTGGTCATTTTCTTCAAAATGATCATTCTTTTATCAAATAACTTTGCTTTGATCTTGTCACATTTCAGATAAATTCACCCCAGAGCCACCCATAGATATTTTATGCAGTTTGTAATATATTCCTTGTATCTATTAAAAATCATTACACCATGTGACAGACAATTTGTGGCTAATAAAACTAAGATTGATTTGTGAGCCTAGCATCATCCATGTGTACATACAGAGAGCCAGTCAGATTTGAATTTCATGTGTAAAGTCTGACTCTTACTCCACATCGCAGTGCGATGCGATGCTGTGTAGCTATAAAAACTGGAAATCTGAGCCAGGATTTAGGAGCTTGGCAGTGAAAATTCTCATCGCGCGATGGAAATTTCGGTCCGCGGTTGAGTTGTAAAACTTTATAGCATCACACTGCAATATAACTGCAGCCGTGCATGCTTGTGATTGGCTGCTGGAAAATCAAGGTCAGCAGAATGAGATGCAGACCCCACATACTTTTGAAACATCGCGCGATGAAATTAAAATGTACATTTCAATTTCATCACACGATGCTGCAATGTTTTAATAGCATTACAGCATCACACTGTGATGTGGAGTAAGAATCTGACTTAATGCACAAACTAAGGCTCAGTTCGACTTTTTTTTATTTGGTCAAGTATTATACTTCCCGGTATACTTTCAACAAGCATTTGGTATTTATCCGTTTCATGTCATTTTTGTCTTTGCCACCAAATATTTAAGAAATAAAGGGTAATGCATTATCCTTTACACCCAAATAATGTGCCGAGGCAGTAAAAGCGTAAATAATGGGTGAGGCGAGCCGAACCCATTATTTAAACGCTTTTACTGCCGAGGACACATTATTTGCGTAAAGGATAATGCTGCACCCTTTATTTCTATTCTATTACCAGGAAATAGTGCGATTTAAAGAGAATTTAAAGAGAAAATATTATTTTTTGGTACAAATATTTTAAGTTGTTTAAGGTGGAACGCGAACGCGTAAGTAACAGCGCGTATCGCGGAAATATTGCATGCGTAACCAAGCGTAATGCTGTGTTTAGAATGTTATGGCGCTTGACCCATTATTGCAGAATAATGGGCTCTCACATGACGTGTTTTAACAAATCACAGTGCGCGATTTTGAATAATGGGTCGTAAGAGTAATAGAATTGAAGATAAAAATTACTTGAGATTGAATAATGAGCTTGTTGAAACTATACGATAGGGCCTATGACACCAAAAAAATCTAAACAGAGTCTGATTAAATATAGCATCCAGTTACACAATGCTTTATATATATAGAAGTGACATTGGTGAGTAACATGGTGATGTACATATGGTTTTTAGCTTTTCTTTATATTGGAGATTGATTCAGTTGAGCAACTTCTGGATATAAAAATAATTTGACCATAATTTCGCTTTGACCATAATATCGCTTCACATGTAGGATCGCATGACTGAATATTGATTTGGACATGTTATCTTACAGCCACAAACAAGCTTAGAAAAAAAATTCTCGAAAAGTCACACAAATTTAAACAATAATTTAACTTACAAATTCAAGTGGCCATTTTTAGTCAATATTGACTAATATACGCTGAAAAAGGGCTTTTTTACAAACAATGTGAAATAGCTCAAAGTCGCTACAAAAAGAATTACAATTCCACTCATAAAAGGATCACAATTTGCTCAAGTGTACATCATCACTTTGATAAGTTACCGGATTTAAGGAAAGATGTAAGAAGATTGAGTACAACTCAAGATGGGATTAGTTATAAGTTATTTTGAGAGTAGTACATTAATGGCACTTCTTTTACACCGTCAGTATCGTTAAGCCAGAGCATTGTGTAATGGATGCTAAATTGATTGTTGAAAAGGTGAGCTTTTGCATATCAAACAGACATGTTTACTACCAAAAATATAAAGGTACACACAATAATTCTATGATTGTTAGAAAACTATAAATCACAAAATCAATTAAAAAAAAAAAACTAAATAATTACTGACATTTTTAGACCAACTAATCTTTGCACATTATCAGGATTGAAATTCTCCATTACTTTAAGAAAATCACAAAACCTACTGTTCAATAAAAAAAAATTGTGAACGATTGGCATCAAATTAACTAAAACTGAAAAATCTAAATCAATTCCTGTAAAGGGATTAAGGTGGTTCTTCCACATGTTATTGGCTCCACCCTTCCAGACCTCCCCACTGACTCATATATACACTGACATGCAAATGACTATGCTTTAGAAATGGTATTCAACATGCCATATCATGTGCATGTACAGCTAAAATATATCATGATGCAAGTTATTGTTATACTGATTACATGCTTAATTACCGCAGCTGTCTCAAAGTGGTTTGTTTCTCTATAATTGAACAAAATGTGTCACTGTTACTCTCCATCCAATCTAGATGCATGTATAATTACCTAAATAAAACACTATGCACTACATGTATGCACATTTAACTATGGTTCTATTAAACACTATGACATGTTCAGATAAGTTGCGATTTATAGTAGTGCAAAGCATATCTGAAAAAGTTTAACTAAAAACTATGATACATGCTAAATTTCACTCTGTTTAATTGCATTACGATATTTTTAAACTCATGTGCATTTTTTTATTTTGATCTAAAAAACAGGCATGCAATTGATGAACAGCAACTCATTGATTATCATAACTATTGAATGTACTGCAATTCAACACTACTATCATAGGATCTTACAAACAGATTGCAACTCACCCGTCATATCCTCATAGTCATTTTTTGGACCTCGAGGACGTCTGCCATCACCTCTGTTCGTTGGGTACCCAGCATGATCCTGCTGCGCACTACTCCTTTGTAACTTGTCCACTTCAGGCACTCTGTGTTGGTCACGTGAAGATGGAGGCACTTTCTTTTTGGGAAAGACATCATCATCAGATGGTGTTGCATAGCTATCCACACTGTCTTGTGCAAACTGGTCAAAATCAACTGCCACCGGGGCTAGATTTTCATCATCATCATCATCCGCGAACGGATCCAAGCTAGGATCATACCGTGATCCGGCACCTTCCTCTGGAGAAGAATAGTCATCACAGAGCTTTCTTTTGGCAGGTGATTGTCCTTTCCTTGGTCTCTGTCTATCACTTCCTGTTGTTGATCCGTAACCATCAGCAGGTTGGTCACGGCTTCCTCCAGATGATATGCTGCTATGTCTGTCTTGAGGTCTTTGAGGACCTGATGGTGCGGCGTACCTTGGATCATCAAATTCAGGATGTGGTCTCCGACCATTTTGCTGATGAGGTGGGTAGTAGGCATGATCTCTTGGGAGGCTACCATTGGGAGATGTGGGTGAAGTTGGTTGGCTACTTGTGGCTGTGTTTTGTCTTGATCGTGGTACATATTCGCCAAACCCAGCATCATCATCGTCATCTGGCATCACTATTGTGTCACCATTTTGTGGTGTTCTGAAATGAAGTTGATTACAAGTGAGTATGAACAAAGCGGATTAAGTGCTAAGACAGTATACTGACCAAAAATTTTCTATGATTTACCAATACAGAGTGTTCTTTGCATTTAAGAGACATGTCTGAACTGTTTCAAAATATAAAGTAATATTATTATTTTATACACCCTAAATCTCTCCCAGAAGTATTTTGAATTTTATTCATCTTGCAGGACACGCCCATTTGAGTTTTATTGGTCTTACTGTGGACTCTTCCAAGTTTTATTTTCCTCAGTGCATACTGACCCTACACCCCCAGCCACGGATACTAACCGGGTTTTGATTTTGTTCCCAGCGGAAGTGGATGCGGTAAAAAAGGCTCCACTGCGGCTAAAAAATTAAAACTTCTATGATTTTTAACGAAACTGTTTATTATGTAAAAATAAGTCCAATAAAGTCAGTTTTCACTCTCTAGAATGCTTTGTTGGTGGAATAACACCATTAATATAGGTTGTGGTCAATTGTGATCAATAGAGTCCAAAAACTAACACTGAACTTGATAATATCCTGCCAAACAAGGCTTTCAAATTTGCAATAATTTTTAGGGAATTTCGGAGGTGTTCACTTACCCAGCAACGTTGTCTTGTCTCACCATACTAGCCAACTTGAAGGCAGGGAGCCACCTGTTCATTTGACCCTGGTTCTCTGCAGCAAAGTAATAGGTCCTCATGTTCTCATGTTCACACTGTGTGTAACAAATCACATAATATCATTATTTGGTGTGTCATGTCACTTTTGGGCAGGATCGTAAATGGAGAAATAGCCAAAAACCTGCCCGGGTGTGATTTTTTCACAATTTGCATTTGTAGCGAATTTGTGATATTATTAATGTTTAGAATATTGTCTGGTAGTTTCAGACCGGAATATAATACAACTGGCATCTTGTATTTTTGAGACATTTTGCAAGGTAATTCCTACTCTCAACATTGCCAATAATATTTGTAAAGGCCGATATCTAAATTTCCAATTTTATAATACCCCAACTTATATATAATTACGAACTCAATATCTTCGCTTAGGACGATCCGATTTCATGGGGGGGAAACGGCGTTGTGGAGCAAACAGTGGCGGCGCCACGGGGGGGCATGGGGGCAAATGCCCCCAGTCAGAACTCTTGCCCCCCTGTTGCCCCCAGAAAAAACACAAAATTACGAAAATTTCTACTTTTTACGGTAATTTTGCGCAAAAGTTTGTTGATTTTGCCCCCCCTGAAATTCACTTTGCCCCCCTAATGCCCCCCCGAAAAAAAATTCCTGGCGCCGCCACTGGGAGCAAAATATCTCTATATTTAAGATATGTAAAAATCTCAAAATTGATAAGCTGCCCAAAAGTGTCTCCTTTTGACTTGACACGTCACAATTGATTAAAACTGACAATACAATGTAACTTTGCATACTCAATGATTTGTATGGTCTTATCAGTTTTACTTAGGGAATTCGTAAGAGTGACAGATAAATATGCAAATGCTCTGAATTTGGAAATTAAGTTAATTTGATTTTAAACAAATGGATTTATTTGCAGCAAACTACAATCACTTAAAGCAAAATTATATAGAATCATAGAATGTGACCGTAAATTCACAAATTGTAAAGGAGAGTTTTCAAAAGATGGTTGGATAATTGAATGTCAAAGCACTTAAGACGCCTACTATCTGCAGGTAAAAATGGAGAAGTATAATGTATTGCACAAGATCTGTGTGCTTTAGACAACTACAAAATACCATAAAAAACTATATATTTTGAAAAGAAAGGCAATTTCAAGAGTTTCTAAGGATAGTCTATATCACTCATCTAAAATGTTCAAGTCCACGGAGGTAGTAGTACATCATGTTTATCAGTCCGGCTATGTAAATAAAAGTGTACAGTCCTGTGGATGGCAGCACTATCAGTAAAGAAATTATGTTTTTTACTTGTCATAACTTTTGTATTGCTGTTCATGTAAAATTTACGTATCTACCTAGATATGCCTGACTTTGCTTTCTTTCATGCAAATACAAATATCCATGGTAGATTACCTTGACTCCAAATTGCTGCAATTGGAATTCCAATAAAAATATACTCAAGTTATTTTATAATTGGTATGAAAAATACAGTTAAAAGGTATATATGTGGGTGATTTGATTTAGCCTAGATACAATTGAATTAGCAAAGTTGTGGTCATTAGATTAATTGCATGCTGGACAGCATTGCAATCAAATAGGTCAGGACACTTAACCTAATTGTAGAATGGCCACATGCCTCAAATATTTGATGCACACATATAAGTGAAATCACAATTATATCATGGCAGTAACATATAGTTCTTGGACCACAAGCAGAATTTCATGTCAAATAATTTTTAACTCTTAATAAACTTTGCTAGATTATATTGTTACATCTTTAGTTCACTTAAGGGGGTACTACACCCTTGCCCAATTTTGTGCCTATTTTTGAATTTTTCTCAAAAATTATAGCGCATTGGTGACAAGTAAGATATGTATATTATAGGGGCAAGCACTACAACTACTGCACTGGAAATTTTATTTCAGCACAGACAACAGTTGTGGAGTTACAGTCATAAATGAGGGAAAACTAATATTTCATCAATAAATCAATAACTACTTGCCCTGAGTTGCTGAATTTTCATTGCAGTAGTTGTAGTCCTTGCCCCTATAAAATATATCTTACTTGTCACCAATGCGCTATACAATGATGAATACTGCTGCATTTGCACCTTGGTCCATACCATGTTCAAACTGCACAATGAGACCATAAAAACTTAAACCTAAATGACACCTATATAATTATACAAAACCTAATGTATATGGACATTCATGCAGACCCTGAAAGTCAAGCATGTGTGTTCTTTCAGTCAAGCAAAAAAAACAACCAACCCAGATAAGATCAGTATTCAGGCATAATCAAATTTTGACATATTGATCTAGTATAAATGAAATTATGAAATATCAAAATATTTCACTTATGATTTTTGATTGCTAATTTGGATAAATACGTAATATTCAACCATATTGCTCGGTGTGTAAGCTTGTATATCATATGTATAGGGATTATTTATGGAAAGCAGAAACTTTAATACACATGGATTAAAGCCAGACTTAAAAACACCTGGAAATCTTGAACTTAATTGAAATGAATTCAAAAAAGATAACAGGAATGAAGTGATCTGATCCGTAATCATAGGGTTGCGAGTTCCAGTCACATCATAGCCAGCATATTGTATATTTATTTTGGGAAATGACACAATGGTTGCTTCACTTCACCCACATGTAAAATGGGTACCTACTTATGCAGGTGAGTTAAATAGACTCGTTGTGGAGGAGTGACAAAATAATCCAAATTTGTTTGAAACTGTAGACGAAAATGATATTGCATGAAAACTACTTCCACCTCTAAATACTTTTTGACACCCTATCTAACAGCAAATACTCTTACACTATACAGTGATAATTACTAACACTTACCTTGAATGCAAACCTGCGATTGATTTTGTCTTTGGGTGTAACTGGGCTTATCTTGTAACTGGGCAACATAATAGCGCCTGGTTTGCTCATTTCATCAGCACCTGAATCAGAGGGTAGAGAAAAAATGTAGGAATGCAATTTTCACAACCAATTTTGTGTGTTATCATCATGCGACATATATTAAACTTATTGTATGTTGAGCAACTGATGCTGAGCTATGGCCAAACAAACCGTCAGAGGTATCCCTGTTGTCTCCTTGTGGGCAACTTGCGTGAAATGGTAAGACCGGGTGGATTTGGTAGTGATGGGTGTATAAGGCTCACACACAAAAAAGAGTAAAGTTCTTTGCCCTGTTACATCTACATAATGACTAATTGTGCAAAACAAGCTACATAGGCCTACACTTTAAGTAGTAGAGTTTAATTTGATGACTATTAAATATCAAAAATATCAAATTTTAATAATTTTCCATAAAATTTGTATTGTATTTCAATGTTTTTTTTAATCAAAATTATTTGATATCAGTAGGTCATTCCTTATATTCAGAATGCAATTTGGTGTATCCGATAGGTCACACATAAAATACTGTGCAAACGTTGCTATCCGATCACTTTAAGGCCCATTCAATATTCAAAATCATATACAGAAAATCTTTACCTATAAGGTTAAATCCAAAAATAACCAATGTAAAGGACCATTCAGTATTCAGAATCATAACAGAAACTCTTTACATAAATGCCAAGTATTTTCAATATCAACTTCAAGGTTGTCACTTTTGTATTCTTACTAAATTAATAAAGTCATTTGCAATATTATATTTGCATTGAAGAGATTTAAAATTACTACTATTTTTGATTAATCAGTTGATTGATCAAAGATATTCTAGAAACAATAGCCAAAACTGATATAACGTGGAAGAATGCAACTCATTCTTCCATCTTCTGAAGACAGCGTACATTCTGCTTTTATTTTGATAGCTGGGCATGAAATTCAAACTGATGACATGCCATAAGGATGACATGATGTGAGGGTATAAGTTTCACTTATATGAACCCATAGGCTAATTCCTCACATCTTTAGATGATGATCACAGATGATGATACTGATCGGCACATGTCATGTTATTGATTTGTTGGTTATGTTCCAAAATAGCCATTTTTACCGCATTTCATATTTTTTATTTGAGAAATAAGAAAAAATCATTTTCAAGCAAGAAATGAATGGCTAAATTTTTTTTGGAACATTTTGTTTTACAAGCAATATAAAAATCTATAAATGCCAGTTTTACTTACTTATTCTGACATATATTATGACATGGAAATGTCTGCATATGAAAATCAATTTATAATTTTCCTAAAACTTATGATATTAATTTCTAACCTACTCTGCACTGATTTGACAATAAATATTTGTGACTTACTCCCCACTCCACTCCACTTAAACAAATATTATCCTATTTTGCCAAATGAAACATAGCTAAATCCTAATCCTTTAGTTAGTCCTAACTGGCAATAAAATTTTAATATTTGGTCAATTTTTAGAAATAAGTGCCAAAAACATGCATTTTTAAGGAGTTTTTCTACCTTTTTCGTATTCAATGACAATCAAGACCAAAGACTTGAATCAGGCTTCCCGTTAGTGTAAAAGCGTCATTTGCGCCCAGGCAGCGTATTTTACAAATTTGGACGCAAGTTCACATGGCTAATCAAGTATTTTGCGTCCATGTCACATGCATGTGGACGCAGACAAAACTTCGAAATTTTATCATTAATTGATGATAAAAATAAGAAATATTTATTCTTTTATATTTTTAAGATAATAAAAGCCCCAAAATTTTGACCCACCTGCTGAGAATTGAAGTAAATTCTGCAATATTTGTAAATGCAACGTCAGGAAATCGTGCACTTTTTGCATGCTTTCGAAACGATCGCTGTACAGCTGATTGATGGCCTGGGGAAGTCCCGATTGATTTGTTTACAAGCAAGCACATGCCGCTAACGTGCGGTTAATGTTTATTTAATTATTTATCACAACCTGACAATATTCAATTTTTAATATTTTATTTTCTCATAAATAATCTAGGTTTCCTTTATTAGTATTATTGTTACGATGAATAAAAGCAATTTTAAAGACAAAATCCAAATGATAACCCTTTTTCGTATTATTTGTGGCAGCGCATGTTTTAGTTTTTGTAGCATCAACAACACGTTAATTTAAAAATAGAAATGCGGAAGTGAAAGTACGAACGAAAATTGCTCAAGATTGACAGACTTTGCTCATGTTTTTGCACCTGTTTTGACCACGTTTCGGACCAAAACAGACACAGAAATGAGAAAAATTATCATAGCGAATGGAGATGGAATATCACGGCGAAAATGCACTTTTATTTTTTTTTAACAATCAACATTTGATGAGGTGTAGACCCGGGGTACGTGTGTATCGTCATGGATGCACAAAAATCTGTCTGGACGCAAGTTTTTGCAACCTCGTCAGCAAACTTGCGTCATTACGGACGCACATTTTTAAAACCTTAACGGGAACCCTGACTTGAATAAAGACTAATTTTCAAGTTATGCAATCTAATTTTTGGAATCTTTTTCATAACCAATGAGTAAAAATACATGTAATATTAAAGTTATGAGCTAACTCTTACCTTATACTCAATATTTTGAATGCTTAGACTTGTGCCAAGTCTTACAATTTTGTGACTACAATTGTAAGAAAACCTGCAAAATTGCATGTTTTTGGACCATTTTCCCTCAAATTGCAAAATTATTAAAATTTGACTTTTATTGCCAGTTAGGACTAACTAAAGGATTAGGATTTAGCTATGTTTCATTTGGCAAAACAGGATAATATTTTTTTAATTCTAAAAAAGTAGTTAAGTGTATTCTTCTGGAATGGGGAGTATTATCGCTTGAGGCATATGTATTTAGACTCTTAAAAAATGTGTTTTAAAACATTTCAGGTCATCTATGGGAAACAAACTATAGTAGTTTTTTAGCCTAATTAATTAATTAAGCATAATCAATTTAAGTATACATACTTAGTGAGAAATTGTATGTTTTATTTGTTAATATAAATGTATGTATGTTCATTAATTTTTATGTGTCAATTCCTGAATTTGCACTTTTCAGGAGGAAATTAGGTTGCACATGAAAAGAGAGCACACACTCTGTAAAACATGTATTTGAAATGCTTTTTTTAACTGAACTTTTTCCTTTGTGTTTTTTTTAACTTCTTAAAATAATACAACTAAATAATACAACAAAAAACTGTTACAATATGGATAACTAATGTGCAAATTCATTAAAAAATATAATGCTTTTAGCTGGAACTGCAAAATAAAGCTTTAAAAGCATTATTATTTTACAAAGAAGGAACAAGCCTGTAGATACGTACTACTAACGCACAGAGAAGAAAATGTTCTCATCAGTAGACCTGTATAATAGTTGTATGGATGATATGATATATAGGCATACATTGTAATTAATGCCAATCAATGAAAGCAGCTAGACATTCTGAATCTGAAAACAAAATTTACACAAGAGAATGCCTGCCACTACACCTGTACATCCTAAAGATTTTGTTGAAGCTCTCATTAAAGATAGATCACTAGCTATCAGAGGAAATGACATCATCCACACACAGGGCTGATACGCTTCATCTCTTACTGCTATGATCAATAAGCGCCAAAAACATATTGACATTAAAAAGTGAGCTGTTGTAAACTGCTTATCCACAAAAATAGCCTGTTAAGTAAAATTTCAAAGTTTTAGGGGCCTGAGCTTTCGATCCTAGCAGGATCTTTATCTGCCTTTGATAAAGATCCTGCTAGGATCGAAAGCTCAGGCCCCTAAAACTTTGAAAAACATATTGATACAAAATCTTATATATTTGTGTATATTCTCAGTCATCCAGGTAGGGGAGAGTGGGGTAAATTGAGCCAAGGGGTAAGTTGAGCCACCCCCTCTAGAAAGAAAATTAAAAACTTATCTTACTTTGCAGTTCCACTTATTTGTATATGACATAACAGAGGCTTCTCAAGTGTAATATGGAATTAGAAGGCTATATATTTGTACACAAATACGGCTATACCCGCATGTTATCGGTGTACCCAAACTTATAGTCCTTATTTGCAGAGGACTTAAAATAAAGAAATTGCATGTGTAAAAAGTGAAAGTCCAAGTCACAAGCTTTAATTGAATGTAGGTTGCACTGTCGTAGCACTTAAAATAAAGAAATTGTAAAAGTCCCTCCCAGGGAGTCGCTCTCTTACTCTCCATAGGTTGCTGTTGTCAGTCTCTCTTACTCACAGTGAGGCTATGCAATATGATTCAGGGGAAACTATTCCAGAGGGAGTATGTAAATTAAATAGAACAGCCATTTCAGAGGGAGTATGTAAATTAAATGGAACAGCTTTTTTGGGGGCATTTCAGAGGGAGTATGTAAATTAAATGGAACAGCCAATGGGTATGTAATTTAACTGGAACAGCCTTAACGCTTCACGCTGGTATTTTCAATTATGATATAATACGATCTGTTTGTTTAGTCCTACATGTGTGGGGTGGATGGGTGTGTGGGTGTTAGTAACAATATTATTCTCAGGCGCTATCTGTGTACAAATTCTGAGCCCGGAAGCTGCTTTCTTTGATGAGAAACGGCCCGCCCTTTGTTTTAACAATTGGGGCCCTGGGGCCCATAATATTTGACTTATGAGACCTATGCACATAATTATGTTGATGTATAATTTTCTAGTGCTATCAGTAGGCTCAAGCTGGCCACTGTAGCTACTTTATTTACTGAGTAACGGCCGGCCCTATGTATTAGCGTTTGGGGCCCTGGGGCCCATATTATGTGACATATGGGGATTATATATACCTTTGACAATATAATACTAAAGACCTATCTGTGTACCAAATCTGAACCCTGTAGCTACTTTATTTGCTGAGAAACGACCGGCCCTTTGTTTTAACATTTGGGGCCCTGGGGCCCAATATATATGACTTATGGGGCTCATGTACATATGCTGAAGTATGATTCTCAAGTGCTATCAGTAGACTCAAGCTGGCCACTGTAGCTACTTTATTTACTGAGTAACGGCCGGCCCTATGTTTTAGCGTTTGGGGCCCTGGGGCCCATATTATGTGACATACGGGATTATATATACCTATGACAATATAATACTAAAGACCTATCTGTGTACCAAATCTGAACCCTGTAGCTACTTTATTTGCTGAGAAACGACCGGCCCTTTGTTTTAACATTTGGGGCCCTGGGGCCCAATATATATGACTTATGGGGCTCATGTACATATGTTGAAGTATGATTCTCAAGTGCTTTCAGTAGACTCAAGCTGGCCACTGTAGCTACTTTATTTACTGAGTAACGGCCGGCCCTATGTTTTAGCGTTTGGGGCCCTGGGGCCCATATTATGTGACATTTGGGGATTATATATACCTATGACAATATAATACTAAAGACCTATCTGTGTACTAAATCTGAACCCTGTAGCTACTTTATATGCTGAGAAACGGCCGGCCCTTTGTTTTAACATTTGGGCCCCTGGGGCCCCCAGCCTTGTACATCTGGGGCCAAAATGGGCAAAAGGCACATCTACAACTTAGGGCCCATACATATGCCACATATGAGCCCTAGTGATCTTGTACATTTAGAGCTAGGCTTGTCAATCTGTTGCACCATAATTTAACATTTGGGCCCCTGGGGCCCATAATATATAACACATGGGGCTCTTTTATATTTGTAAATATAGAGTACCCCTAGGGCTATCAGTGTACCAACTCAGGGCCCTGAGGCTGCTTCATTTGATGAGAAATGACGTGCTTTGTATTTTCACATTTGGGCCCCTGGGGCCCGTGACCTAAGACCTCTGGGGCCAAGATGGGCAAAAGGCACTTCTACGGGGTAAGGCACATAAGTGTACCACATATGGGCCCCAGGGCCTTTGTAGTTTTAGCGCTAGCCTTGACAGAATGATGTGTTTGATGGAGAAGGAGGAAAAGAACTAGAAGGCTATATATTTGTACACAAATACGGCTATACCCGCATGTTATCGGTGTAGCCAAACTTATAGTCCTTATTTCTGAGGACTTAAAATAAAGAAATTGTAAAAAGTCGTCCAATTGGGCAGAAAATGTGTAAAAAGTGAAAGTCCAAGTCACAAGCTTTAATTGAATGTAGGTTGCACTGTCTTAGCACTTAAAATAAAGAAATTGTATAAAGTCCCTCCCAGGGGAGTCGCTCTCTTACTCTCCATAAGTTGCTGTTGTCAGTCTCTCTTACTCACAGTGAGGCTATGCAATATGATTAGGGGAAACTATTCCAGAGGGAGTATGTAAATTAAATGGAACCGCCATTTCAGAGGGGGTAGGTAAATTAAACGGAACAGCCTTTAGGGGGACATTTCAGAGGGAGTATGTAAATTAAATGGAACAGCCAATGGGTATGTAATTTAACTGAACAGCCTTAACGCTTCACGCTGGTATTTCCAATAATGACATAATACGCACGATCTGTCTGTTTAGTCCACGTGTGTGGGGTGGATGGGTGTGTGGGTGTTAGTAAAAATACAATTCTCAGGTGCTATCTGTGTACAAATTCTGAGCCCGGAAGCTGATTTCTTTGATGAGAAACAGCCCGCCCTTTGTTTTAACATTTGGGGCCCTGGGGCCCATAATATTTGACTTATGACTTACATAATTATGTTGAAGTATAATTCTCAAGTGCTATCAGTAGACTCAAGCTGGACAGTGTAGCTGCTTTATTTACTGAGTAACGGCCGGCCCTGTGTTTTAGCGTTTGGGGCCCTGGGCCCATATTATGTGACATATGGGGCTCATATGCACATATAACTATATAATTCTCAGGTGCAATCTGTGTACAAACTCTGAGCCCTGAAGCTGCTTTATTTGATGAGAAACGGCCGGCCCTTTGTTTTAACATTTGGGGCCCTGGGGCCCATAATATTTGACTTATGGGGCTCATGTACATATGTTGAAGTAAAATTCTCAAGTACTATCAGAAAACTCAAGCTGGGCACTGTAGCTGCTTTATTTACTGAGTAACGGCCGGCCCTATGTTTTAGCTTTTGGGGCCCTGGGGCCCATATTATGTGACATATGGGGGTTATATATACATATGACAATATAATACTAAAGACCTATCTGTGTACCAAATCTGAACCCTGTAGCTACTTTATTTGCTGAGAAACGGCCGGCCCTTTGTTTTAACATTTAGGCCCCTGGGGCCCCTAGCCTTGTACATTTGGGGCCAAAATGGGCAAAAGGCACATCTACAACTTAGGGCCCATACATATGCCACATATGAGCCCTAGTCATCTTATACTTATAGAGCTAGGCTTGTCAATCTGTTGCACCATATTTTAACATATGGGCCCCTGGGGCCCATAATATATAACATATGGGCTCTTGTATATTTGTATATATAGAGTACCCCTAGGGCTATTAGTGTACCAACTCAGGGCCCTGAGGCTGCTTCATATGATGAGAAATGGCGTGCTTTGTATTTTCACATTTGGGCCCCTGGGGCCCGTGACCTTTGACCTCTGGGGCCAAGATGGGCAAAAGGCACTTTACTGGGTAGGGCCCATAAGTGTACCACATATGGGCCCCAGGGCCTTTGTAGTTTTAGCGCTAGCCTTGACAGAATGATGTGTTTGATGAAGGAGAAGGAGGAGAAGGAGATGAAACCCAAGGATGGCAATATACCCGTCCATGCTTCGCATGCGGGTATAAGAAGGAGAAGAAACCACAGGATGGGAAGATACCCTGCATGCTATTGCATGCGGGTATAATCACTTGCACATAAGGTAAGAAAGCTGCATTAAAAAGTTCATTTTTCGCACTTTTTTTGAACTTTTGGCAAAAACCAATTTTTTTCATGTTTCACCCAGAAAGAAAAAGGCTAAAATGATAGCATTCTGGGTATTGAGGATGTGATATATGAACACTATTTTAGAAAACTATTTACAACTGTAACAAGTTTTAGTCAGGCGGGAGGCTTGGTTGTTGACAAAAAGGGTCACATGGGGTAAGTTGAGCCACAGGCCATGGGGCAAGTTGAGCATAGGAAAAACCTGTAGAAATTTCCCCAAAACCTTGTCAGAAATTACTTGTATGCAATATTTAGATCAAACTACTTCTATATCAAACTATATTTCGAAATAAATACCTGAAAACAACAAAAAAAAAAAAAAAGGCAAAATTGAATTTCACAGCTATGGCATATACTGTGCATTTCTATGGTGGCTCAACTTGTTCTAGCGATTGACTCAACTTACCCCACCATTGGGGTAAGTTGAGCCAATTTGCAAATGATTTTTGGCGCCTCACTGTGAGAAAGTGCAAAATATTGATTAAAGTTTTGTGGTATCATAACCAAGTAAACATACATATGTTTCATTTGTAACACTGCACTTGGGTCCTGCTTTATTTATTTGAGCATAGTGACAGTAAATGTAAAAAGTGGCTCAACATAAAATATCAAGTTGATAATAAAAATCTAGTCAACTGGACTTACTATTTTTGACTGGTGATGTTTCACATCCTATCCTGGATGCTGTCAGATCTGTGACCCGAAAAATCAGACAGCTTGAGGAAGCATCCAGGATAGGGTGTGAAACATCGCCAGTCAAAAATAGTAAGTCCAGTTGACTAGATTTTAATTATCAACTTGATAAATCTTACACTTTTGAGTGCCACCAACCAAGTGACCTATGTCCCTATACTCCATCCACAAAATACCGGGTTACCACAGCCCTTGGTAACCTTTGACCTTTGTTTTCACCGCAGATGAATGAAATACTATTGGCATCACTGGCAAATATTTAGATAAATATAGCTCAGGTTGGGATGAATGACCAGATGTACGGATGGCATAAAATGTATGGACAGCATACGATGGGAGAAAATTGCAAACATCTTGATAACACATTCTTTACAGCACATATGTGATTATGTATAACATTTCCATAATTTGTCTACTGGAAAGGACCTTCTTATTTCATGAATACATTAATTTTACAATTTCAATGCACAAACGTATGTATAAATTAATAAGAACCTATTTTGGATCCTTACCCATTGTAGGTAATTCAAGATCACTTAAGTACACCGAACTCACAAATGAACTTCACTGGCTTCCCATTTAACAATGCATTGATTACAAAACACTATTATGTGTATATAGTACCACTCCAATGATGGGAACATTTAGGAGAGAGCGGGGAGTGTTCGCCTTAGGGGCAGGTTCGCCCATCCCTTGTTTCTCAGCACTACGGCTATCAGGGAATTTGGTGATGGCAAAATTAGGTGACATATGTCATTATAAACTTCTCATATTAGCTACGCGACATATAGAGACGTGTTCATCGAACTGCAGCCAAAACAAAAAATTACACCAAAACGTAATTTTTTCTTGCATTCATAATGTTGTATTATCAATATCATTGACACATAAATACAGATGGTTTTAATGGAAATCTGTATTGGGAACATATGGGATTTGTCAAAGATTTAATGCAGTTATAATCTCCTGATTCGATTTGTGTTTTGCATACCCTGAAGAAAATACAAAAATGTGCACAAGGGGCTCGTTCACCCTTTTGAGAACGGGGCATGTTCGCCCTATATCTTCCCCGGGCGGACTTACCCCAAACTGGAGGGCGAACCTGCCCCATCAGCGTATTATGCAAAATATTGATAATTAAACCATTAAACAAGGTAAAACTACTGAAAAACATGTTTTTTTAAAGTTATGTGATATCGGTATTACTCATACCACAGTTTATGTCCTAATCCATTTCTCCCCGAAGTTGTAAACATGATACGTTTAAGCTCACTTTGGACCCCTACATTTTACCCTGACCCGACCCCTGCAACAAATTTAGTGACTCCCCAGAAGAGAACGAATGCCCTGTATACTCTTGCTAAATGTTTGCATTGAATATGTTATTGTTATGCAATGTTTAAACCTTTTTTGTGATTAGGGTGAACTTACCCCACCATATGGGCGAACCTGTCCCAATATGGGGCAAGTTCGCCACTTTGCAAAACTTTTTTGTTTGCTCTATCCTGTTGCTATTGTAAGGCCTATAGGTCTGGGATTGTGGCCGTATATAGTTAAGACATAGGGCTTTCACATGGGCTAATCAGGTCATCCCTAACCTTAAAATTGACATCGCTAGGCTGGTCAGAAAAAAATAGGGCGAACACTCCCCGCTCTCCCCTACTCATAATTTGTTATTGCAAAAGCTGCAAAAAAGGTACATTCCAGTATTAGATTCAATTCCAAAACTCAATTTGTTATTGCCTTACATAAAATTCTATAAGTAGTTCTTCTTTCATTTGTTAACAAAAAGTGTAGGAAAATACATTCCCCCACCGCCAATTGTTACATCACTAACTGTATGTTGCATCCTTCAAATGTAGTAACGCTTTGGAGTTATTCAATGTTAATGACCTCAAGATTGTATATATAGAAAGGTTTTGCAATAAAAACATGAAAATATTCGCTTGGATTGACCATTGAGAGGCCATTTCTAATAAGGATGCTACAACTGAATTGAAAGGCTAAAAATAAATAACAAATTCAGGTACAGAACATGTTATACACTATGTGCTGCTCTGTGCTGTTTGTCTTCGATACAGTGATGGTTAAATCTATGCATAACAATATTAATTTAAAAAAAATACATGCAGCAGCCTTTTCGGATATATCATGTTTTGTTCTGAATTCTTCAAATATTCATTCAATTAAAAAGACAAAGATAGGAAATATAATGTAGAAAATGTAACAATAAAAGAAGAAAAAAAAGAAACGCCCACTTTTGTCCAGCGCAACTAAGGAAAACTTGTAAATTAAATTTCTGAAGTCAAGAAATATAAATGTTGAGGATAATTAAATGCCATTTTCTTTTCCACAATCACCGTTATTCAATCACATTCTTGTCAACATTCACAGTTATTTGATGATTTCTTACACTAAAGCATTGGTGGATGTGCAGACACTTGTGTCTGACCTGACAAAGTAAGATAGATAGAAGGAAGTCTGCTATCCATAAAGGTTCTCTGAATATAACAAATGTTAGGAAAATAGTAATGAAGAATTTGTCAATTTAATCAAAACCAATACTTTACATTCAATGTACTTTTACATTTAAGGTCCTTGATCAAATCAACAGTCTCATCCCTATTTTCCTTCTTCAAAATTGAGATTTTGGTATCAGAAGAAATTTCGAAAACTCATAATTTTCTCCTGTGAAATTTTCCGCACGATATATTTTTTTAGTGCTTTGTGGTAACCACACCAGAAGTGTATGTACTATCCTATGGGGCATTATACACGTTTTTGTTTCTCACATCAGAACCACTGGAGCAATACAGCTCAAAATTTGGAAACATATTGTCTTTATGGTAGGCCTCAATCGAAGATAGAAAACAGAACATGACAAGTCAGACCATGCCTCTTTAAATCAAATACATAAATTGTGCTTGGCTGTCTATACTCTACCAGCATGCATGCCTGTGGTGGCTAGATTTGATGTATATTAATATGCCTATTTGATGTTCTGTTGACTGTCTTCCGTAAACATTGTACAAATTCATGGCTTCATAACTACTTTACTGCATTCTATAAATAAATAGATAGGATGCACAAAATGTTTTAACCATACATTAACAAAGAAAATATATGAAAACATGCACATAAGTGCCCCACATTTCCTTCCCAAAGATATATGTTAAAATATAAAAGTTAATACTTTTTCATTCTATATATATATTGTAAAAATTAAGTTTAACAAATCCTGCCAAATGGGATCCATCCTGTATCTTTTAATTTTAGGTCTCTTTTTAAGCAAAAATAACTAAATGTGAGTATTACACACAATCTGAGCCAATAAAGTCAAAGAGGCAATTTTGAAAATTTAGCAATTATCATCATCAACTTGCACAGTAATCAATCAAATGTGTTATATTAATAGCAGAAAGCAGAAACTGATTTCAAAATTGCCACCTATTCGCTACTTGCATGGTTCCACCATTATGCACTATGTGCGGGGAGAGCCTCGAACTGGCAGCATACATGAAAGGAAGAATTATGTAACCTTACACAGAATGTTATATTTGAGGCTCTCCACGCACATAGTACATAAAGGCGGAACAATGCAAGTAGCCAATAGCCTAAGCTGGTTCAGATCATTCAGATGGTGCTACAAATAGTCAAAACACAGGCCAGAAAGAAGTATATATACTTTGATCAGCTTGTAATCGGTGGGAATTGTTAGGCTTTTACCACTACGCCGAAAAGAAGACCCACGTTTAGTGTCATATAGTTGACCTGTCTGGTCTATATTGTGCATGTTAAATAAAGTAGACAAAGTATCTACTTGAATTAATAATTTGCGATACTCTGGCGAGATGTTACAAGACAATTTTCAAAATAAAATATATTTATATTAATCTGTGATGTTATAAGGCCCACCGATTACGAGCTGATCAAAGTATAGGCATTGAATCCTACCTCTGTAGTAGAATAGACAGTAGTTAGATATAACACACCATCTTCTCTTCCATAATCTAAGTCCACCACTATCCTGTTTATACAGCCATCCCTCCATTGCGATGTCAGAGTTATCACTTCTCTTGGGAGTTGGCGTGGCAACCTTTGGTATGGTCCTGGCTTTGAAACTAGGCTTGTCTGATAGACCACCAGATGGAGATGCAGGAGACATTGGAGTGGAAGCAGTGTTTTGTTTGGTAGAAGGTCTGAATGGTGAAGGCGAGGCAACTTTGGCGGAGACGTTGAAGGAAGGAGGTGCCGACATGGTTTGTTCTGCAGAACTGGGGTGTAATCTTTCTCTATCATGTCTAAAAGAACAATGTAAAAGTAATAAATTATGAGCAAACAAAAGTATGAGCAAAATAGCACTTTCTAAATTGATGAAATTATACATTTCTTTTTTAAAACTCTACTTTAGCATTTTAATTCATCATAAAAACACTTTGAAAGATATAAATTGGTCAGTGCTTTGCATTATATGCCTAACATGACAAACTGTTCCTTCCAAAGTGCCTGAGACCTTGTAGGCTTCCTAATTTTTCACTGCCAAATTAGTCTATAAAACCTTTGCTGTTATTGGTCTTTTTCCTCTGAATACAAAATACTATAAGTTCACTATAAAGGCCCTACTATTATTACAGAAAATAACCAACACACACCTAACTACAGCCTTTTGTGTCTAGATTTTGAAGGCGAGTGGTCAATCTCTCACTAGTATGATGCTAAGCGAGTGCTCAAATATCACTCTCTAGTGTGATTCTAGACCAGCAGTTAGCAGCCGTTATAGTTGTGAGTGATTAGTTTACTGGATATCTGATGAAGATAACTGGTATATTCAACAATCACAAAACACTAAATGAATGAAACTCATATTCATAACTGCCTTGCATTCTTATTTTTAATTCCCAAGTTTAATTAACAATAACAAGTGTATGTAAATTTCATTTTTGATCACTAGCTACAAACAAAAAAGGCCTGCAACTAACCAGTCATTTACATACCTTAAAACAAAATCATGAGTTATCGAAAATAAGATTTTGTAATTACCTGGCTGAAAATGAAAGGAAAATAATTCAATGTATACTTACGGTTCTAGGAGTAAAAGGTCATCACTTTCTACTTCTGTTCTGCCTTTTATAGGATGGATGAAGCTGGTCTGCCTGTCATTGTGACTGTAAGAAGCAAAGCACACAAATATAAAATGTTACAAGTCAATTCACTTCACATTCAGGAATGCATAACCACAAAGTTTCTTACCACAGTCATTCAGTCAATAATATAAACATACCAGTACATACATAAAATGTATAAAGCCATATGTGATATATGACAATCTGATCCCCTCAGGCTGAAGTCGCTAATAATAAAATTGAGATATATTGGCAAAAGTTAATGAGTAAAAAACAAAATACATAAGAAATAGTTAGACACATCAAAAAGTACTAACTTTGCAGCCAAGAACGCTAGGAACTTAAGGATTTTGACATTAGTAATCTTAGGTACTGAGCAATGTAGAAATGGTAACAACTAGATTTTCAAAACTTCAGACTTTGGCTCGAGTGAATCAGATTGTGTCACATAATGTTGATTTATCCCGCCAATCCAAAATTGATTTATTCCTATTTCAATTCAGATGAATAATGACATCAATCAAACATAGACTTTGTGAATTATTATTTTGAATATGGTGAATTTATTTCACTGCACTGGAAAAGTAATGTACTAATGTAGGAAAGGTTGATGGGTTAACCTTTACATTTATTTACATTTAGGTAGCTAACATTATTTATGCATGATGCTTCAACATAGTGATGCATTATACATGGTCAATTCTTCTTTTTTTTCTCTCTCTCTTTTTGTTTATTAAAATCATACAATTTTTCAACAGAAGTTACTTGCAGGAACAAGATATAATTTTCAAGAATGAAATAGTTTTACCTAAACCTTCTCGATTTACCCATTTTATATTTCAGGTAAACACACATGCAGTTTTTTAAAATCCAATCCAGATTTTAAATGCCAAATTTTAAACCATTTTAATATATTTTTTTATTATAAACATATACATGTACAATTGTAAGCCCTGTTGTAAGCAAATACTGAAAATCAACTTTTGCATTAAATACATAAAGAAACCTATTTTTTTCTGACAATATACTGACCATCAAAATATGCTACCCATGTGTTTCTAAACCCAAGTCACTAGAGGGCAAAATAACAAGCGCTAATTACTTTACACTCAAACTCATTAGCCTCTGAACTTGTATATATTCATAAAAATGACAATATTTGTTTTAAAAAGCTCAAGTGAACGACTATTATGTACACCTCTAGGGCTACATGCACGTCCGTCCTTACTCTCCAGCAGAGGAATACGGTTAGCTATTGCTAAGCAGCGTGGGAAATACCAGGTGTAAATTACATCTATGACTGTCTAGCAATAGAAATGCAATCATATGCGCTGATCTATTTTAAGAAATCCCAGCATGCAGTTCCCTGTTGAGTGTTGATATTGGTATCAAAGGTGACTTGGCTGTAAATATGTGATATCATGGAGGACCAGTTCTCTCAAGCAAACCAAATAGGATCAAATCACTCTACAGTCTATGCTCAAATACTGTAAAATTGATCCTATTATTTACAATTTCCTGTTTTCGTTTGCTTGTTTACCTACATATTTGTTATAATATGTATACTGTAAGTAAAGTTTGCATTTATTTTTCCCAAAAATATATACGATAAAAAAAATCAAACAAATGTAAATTTAAACAAATGAAAGAAAATAAGAGAATAGTTTTTATTTCAAAAGAAAGTGTCATTTTCATTATATTTGTCGTGCAAATACAAAAATGTTTCTGGGAACATGAACTATACTTGTACATCATGAACTTAATGTATAATTGAGCCAATCATTTATTGCTATTTTAAGACTGGAGAATTATAAGCAGTGGCAGTGGAAGCATAAAAATTTATAACACATTTATAAAGAAAATGGATCTTGTAAACAATATTTCAGAAGTGTATATATATGATGTCATCAGTTGTCACACACACACATAGCTGTGCAAATTGAGGGTGACAATATTTCAATTTCCAAAATGACCTTCTTTGGCCTGGTTGAATCAGATCATGGCAAAGCGGGCCAATGAAATGGAATGGAACAAACTCCCTAAAGCCATCAGGGAGTCTCCATCAATTCCAGTCTTCAGGAAGAAACTGAAAACTCACCTTTTCAGTTAGCTTCTTTCTTGTTCCGCTGTGTTTCTTTTTTTCCCCCATCCTTTCTCTCCTTGTTCAGCGCTTTGATAAATTTTAAAGGCGCTATATAAATACCTTTATGTATGTATGTATGTACGTATGTAATGAAAGAGTGAGAAGTGTGAGACAATCTGATGACAATTCAGCATTTTCATGAGTTTACATTACTTTTCAATTGCAAATCAGGACACTCGGGTAGGCTGGTCACTGGACTGGCAGCACATACCGTAAAACCCCGTCTACAAGCATATATAGTGTTTTTTTATAAAAGCTAAATTAATTTGAGACAAGTGTAAATATACCAATACAATAGATTGGTCTTAAAATAATACTAATTTGTATATGCTTGGATCCGTAATTTATTTGCTCAAACTCCATAATGGCGCCTGGATTAATGTAGCTTTCATCAGAAGCACACTATGTGCTTGTAGACGAGGTTTTACGGTAGGCCATCTATGGGTAGCACCTTTGCCATGTCTCTAGCAGCCACACCTTCCTCCGAGATCAAATTTATCTCTGTACGTACATCCAAAGGAGCATGGGATATGCAAATTCCGACATCCAATGTTTAAATCAACATCGGTGCTCTTGGCATCTTAGCAGTGACATACACATTGGTGTTACTGCTCTTACAAAGTTCATAAAAATGTCACTTGAAGATCACATAGCAAATAAATATATCAACTAGTTTTCAATTTATTTTTTCAACATGTCCATCATGTGAGTTGTTAAATCAACAATATCTAATTTATGGAAGTGACAGCGCTGCTGATGATCATGAAAAGTACAGGATAGGGTGAATCCTCAAATACAAGATTTGAAACTTTTTTCAAAGCAAATTATTTCTGCATCCAGTCTTCTTACAAAAATCATATTGGAACAATTTCTCTCTACTGTCTATAAATATGCATTTTTTATCTTATGAATTCAGAGGTGGATATCTACAGTAAATGAAGCCGATTCCAGATGATAAAACTGAAATTCTACAAAATAACAATACTATTACTAAATGCCAAAATGTAGCAGTTTTGAGTGACGTAATGACATTGACCAAGTCATCCAACCCCGGGCATCCAACATCATCATCACTCCATCCCGGGCACTCCATATGACATATGATAGAAGCAGGGGCGGCGCCAGGGTATTTTGATAGGGGGGGCAAACATTTTGTGAAATTTGGTATGCGGCGCGATAGCCAGTGCTGTACGGTGGGACCATTTTAGGCGCATTGGCGACTAGATTTTTGCTGATGGCGACTAAATATTCAATCCCTGGCGCCAATGGCGACCAACTGCTGAAGCTTTTAATCGCCAAAAACAAAACATGTATGTAATGTAGCATTCAAGAGTACAAATGTATGCTATGAATATGCATTTATCATGATATCTCAATGGGGACTTCCTGGAAAACATATAGGCCTACGTGTACTGTAAATGCTGCGTATGAAGTGTGTAGTGTTCAATGGGAATATGAAGATCAGAGTATATGAACATTCAACACACATGGCTGTTCAGTTGGCACCTCAGATTTGTAACCTGGGAGCAAAATTTGGGCGCCTAAATATATAAAGTTAGGAGCCATTGGCTCCTCAATCAGTTTTTGCACCGTACAGCACTGGCGATAGCGCTGGCCGTCGCGCTTGCGCGACGCAGGGGGGTGTCTGAGGGGGGATGTGCCCCCCTCAGAATTTGGAAAATTTTCAAAATGAAAGCACAAATGAAGCCATTTGATTCAACATTTTCACCCTTTTGGGGGTTATTTATTTATTTTCCAACCGCATATTTTTATCGATTTCATTCACCGGCCCGACTTTCGGCCCGCTGGTTTTAGGCATGGACCTACTCAATTACGTAGTAAATCCAACACCTTTTGGCAACAGAATAAATTCATGGTACAAATGTGCACGAAGTGCGCGAAAATTTGCGATATTGAAGATTATACTGGTGAAATATGGTGCACTGAAAAGTTAAATAAAGTTGCGCGAAAAGGTGAACTTTGCGAGCGTAGAGAGCGTAAAAAAAAAAAAAAAGCAGGTTTTTTATGCTTTTTCAGTCAGAAAAGGCCAAAATGCCCACTCGCGAGCGTAGCGAGTGAACAAATTTGGGTTCTTTATGCTTTCTTGGTCAAAATTTTAGGGAAAAGTCCAAAACAGGTCCACCTTTTCAAAATCAGCCCCAATGCCTCCTGGCTACTCCCCTGGCCGTATTAAGAAGCCAATTGCTTATTTATATTGGTGCATAATTTTTACACTATCTGAGAGAGGCGTTCTAGTATAGGTTTTGGATATACAATGTGATGAAAGCCCGTAAAAATGTGTGATATCGGACTGAAAGTAAACTTATTTATAATGATTAGGCCTAATTGCTGGCACTGATGACACACGACTTGCGTGTGTCGCGTCAGGACAGTGATGTAGCCAGGATTTTTCCAAAATATTTGGGAGAAAGGCAAGAGAGACCATGTAACTTTTATGGGGAAGATTTGCGAAAATGGGCCCAAAATATAAAACCAACAACTTTAAAACCGCGTGAGGTCAGCATTCCACAAGGGGCAAGATGTCCGAAGGGGAGTTTATGGCCAGGAAGGGAATGGCTCCTTTTCTTCTTCTCCTCCTCCCTTTCTCTCCCCTCCTTTTCTCTCCTTCTTTTCTTTTTTTTTTTTTTCCTTCCTTTTACCTCTTTTTTTGGAAATCATAGGGGGGGGCAATTGCCCCCCCTGCCCCCCTGTGGCGCCGCCCTGGATAGAAGGAAGTGTCAGGTCAAATTAATTGATATATAGGCCTACAATAGATACAAGTTCATTTTGTGAGTAACAAGATGATTCAATTGAAACTGTAATAAATTCCAGCCTACTGAAGCCTAATCTGAAAGAAACTCAAAATATGTATCCTTTCAATTAATACATAGCTATGGTGGAATAATTACCCCTAATCCCATCATTTAAATATTTCTGTGAACATTCATCGAATCAAGTTGTAACCCAGCCCTCTCCTCAATTCATTTATGTGATGACTAATAATGAACAAAATTACTGCATCCCTGACCATTTCATACTCAAGTACTACATAAATTGATTCAATAAGTCTATTTGTATATCACCGATTAGTACTTACAATCAATGCTTAATCTTTGGAACAAACCAATCAATGAATGGATGACTGCATTAGGACCCACTTCAGATATCAATATTGATAGTAAATGTTCTTTTTTGGGACATATTTTGCCCTAAGGTTACAAATTTAAACAATACAAGATGTACCAGGTGTCTGAATTTCACATCAGTTTACTTCTACTTTCACTCATCAGCATTCCGTTCACATATGGAATAAAATATGTGAACTTCAATAACTTTTCATTTGGAAATTCAATAAAAACCCAGTATCAAAGTTAAAAACATATACCGCATTGGATACTCATCCAGTAATCTATGCAAAATGATCCAGGACTTCCACAACATTTGAAATCTGACCATTTACCATAGAAATGCTTGTAACTTTTTTCAACAAGATCACAGAGCAACAAATGGGGTTAATGAAAATAATGCTGCATTTAGCAAGTTTATTAAAAATTTGCTCAATACTCTTTTGGTTTTTAAATCATGGCAAGTTTTTCAAGTGTGAGCAGTGTCTTTTTTTCAATCTGAACCCAGCCAAATCTATCAAAAACCCAAAATCCAGGGTACCACCCCCTGGATGGAGGTGAGCACCCACACCAACACTTGTGATACCACCACTTGTGGGTTAGGGTTAATGGTGCAAATTAGAAGAGAATTGGCAAACAATTGCTCCAGACATGCAGACCAGGCCCTTCACACTTACATAAAACTACAAAAAATTTACCTTGCCTGTAAAAAACAGCAAAATTGGGCCAAAAATGTCAATAATTTTAATAAACATACCCCAAATCATGTTAATAGGATCCAAAAATCGATTGCAGAGGGGATGAAGGTCCACTTTAAGCCAGAATGAAGATTTCTCTTGAAAAGGTCTGCATTTGGAAAATCCGCACCCCCACGAAAATATTCTGACTACAGGCCTGCCCACACCTAGTCAAATTGTCAACAAGGAGTGGACAAGTAAGCCAACTTTCAAGTTCACAGATAAGCCTATATTATTTATGAATGGCTACTGAACTGTTTGTAATTGATGGGGTCAATGTAAGGCATATGATATTGATTGGGAAAGCAAAATAATAGATATTGTATTGAAGATAAATGCATGTCAACTTCACAGGTCTTTGTACAAATACCAAGATATGTTGTGTCTGTTGTTTGTTTCCAACTGCTTTGTTGTACTACAGGGTGTCCCAGAATGATTTGTACCGTGTTTGCAAAAAAAACTAAAAATAGAAGACGGGAAGTGTAGCTATTTTTGATACCTGCATTATAATGCTGGACATGTCTCCTAATTATTCTGTTAATTTCAGCACGCTACCTGTATTTGTTTTGGCGTGGCATGCAATAATGTAAAATCGATGAAAACCTGCTTTTCATTTTCAGCGCAAACGACTCGCATACCCTTGAAAATGGTACGATACGATTAAATAAAGAACGTGGGATGTTTGGCACAGCATTTCGACGACAACTACTGTTGGGGTTGCGCCTTAAAGCTTGCCGGACAGCTGCAATGTTCGCTTTAGTTCTTACAGTCTTACGAGCACCTGAAGCTTCGATTCCTGACAGTTCTGTGCTCGTCAAACTTCTTTACGTTATACACTATCGCTCCTTTGACTGGAATGCGTGCTCGCAGAAATCGTCTAATGAATCTTCTTTGCGTCTCAACATGGCTGCCGGTTTGCCATTAAGTTTTTGAAAGAAATCCACGCTGCTGTACAATAAATTGAGGAGCCATCTTTTCTGTACCACGACTTCTGCAAGCATTTCAAATGACATGGACCTCACACCACAATAAATAAAACTACCGCCAAAGAGAGAATGGAATTATGTCGCAAATCCTTAATTCCATATAATGATTGCTTCGTAAAGTCATAAATAATACATAGATATCGGCTATTTAGTGGAAATATGAACAGGGCACAACTAAAATACCTGCATAACTTTTTTCAAATAACTTTGTGCTGAACGGTTAGTAATGTTACAGGTTTTCAAAATAGGTTGTGTTGTCAAAACTTAGAATTCACCATTTTACGCAATCTTCTATAACTTCTACTAGAAACGTCCAATTTTTAAAATCTAAAAAATCTGAGAAAGCTAAATATATGTAAAACTTAAAATGTAAAACAATATGACCATTTAACATGCCCTTCATACCTAAACAATTCCATCTTTCCCGGTATAGATCATTCTGGGACACCCTGTATATGCAGACAAAATCAGTTATACATGACATGTACCAGACATCCAATAAATATAACGCTGTGTAAAAGTAGAATTTTGTGAGATTAATCTTTGCGCTTCATCAACTTAAACCTGTTTCGCTTGTTGCAAAATTCATGATTTAAGGGGGTACTACACCCTTCGTTAAATTTGTGTCTATTTTTGCATTTTTCTCAAAAACTAAAAACACACTGGTAACAAAAGTTATGTATATTATAGGGGCAAGGAATCCAGTTACTACACTGGAATTTCAGTGTCCCACGACAAGCGGTTTGTTATTTATGATAAGAAATAAGGTAACGCTAGGATGTACCTCATTTCCTGTCATATAATACTGAACCACTTGTCTTGAATCACTGAAATTTCAGTGTACTGTATAAGTGGTAATTTTCGCGAGGGTTTTATTTTCGCGGATTTCGCGAATGGAGTGCCATCCGCGAAATTAACACCTCGCGAATATATGTATAAATGTATTGCAAGTATAGGGCAAGACTAGGCAATCGTGAAAATAACAATCCCAAAAATGTCTCTCTCACTCCAATTCGCGAAAATAACTGTACGCGAAAATAACCACTTATACAGTAGTAGTTGGATTCCTTGCCCCAATAATATACATAACTTTTGTTACCAGTGTGTTATTATTTTTTGAGAAAAGGGTCATTCTTCGGTAAGGTGCACGATTGCAGTCCCTCCACTTTCAGGAGTCATAACTAAAATACTGAAACATGATTTGAATTTTATTTTTTTGCAGTTGTTTAGTATTGACGTTCCTTTTATATCTCAAAACATCAAAATATTAAAAGAAGTTCTTATTTTCGAGAAACTTGCTTATACAGGGTGTCACAACCCCCAAAACCCCATGTCCCGATTGGGGTCATCAAAATTTTTGATGCTGATATCTTTTACTGGATAACTTCAGCATCGTAAAAAACACCGGGAATGACAAGTTATCGCCAGCCCATAGGGCTGGTACCTAATTCTGAGATGGCGTTTGTGTACACTAAAGATTAGCTAAGATTATAGCCTTCTTCTATTGGTATGAATTATTTTTTTTTACTTCTCGTGGTGGAAATGTTTTTGATGTCTGCTAATTCAATTTGCAAGGAAAAGAAAGTATGTTTTGCCGTTTCAACGAACTAAAAACGATTGAGTATTGCCAAAGTTATGTTTGAATTAATTATGACTTAAAAAGTTATCATAGGTTAGGCCTACACATATAAACATAAACTTGTTCAGCAATCAGCATATCAAAAAAAAATGACATGGTCAAAACGGGGGAATGATCACGAGGTCATATCAGTGGACTACTGAGCATAGCATGATGTTTGGTTGCCTGTGAGTGCATAATTGATATGTTGATAACAGATTTAATAATGTTGTAGAATCAAAATCTTCATTATATGGACCACATTGAAGTCAAAGTAATTATCTATCCTATCCTGTATCGTTTTATGGATAAAATTGACTCAAAATGTTATTGATGATATTATTGCTATCTTTAACATCAGTTTTGTCTTTTCAACGGGAAAAATCCGATTGAAAATAAAGTTTTTAGGGCTAGCTATAATATTGAACAATATATCCCATATTTTGACATGCACTTATAGAAAATAAATAAATTATTGTCTTACTTTATAAATTATAAATACTGTAAAATGACACATAACTAAAGTGAGGCCAATTTCTATCTTTTTTATTTGATTCATAAAATTACATTCAACAAAATGATTGAAGACTGAGAAAACACACAATGCAGACTATTACAGAATGGAGTAGGTAAGATGCCATGTCCATATAGCTTTGCAGGAGTTTCGGACTAACAATCAACACATTCAAAAATACAGTTTAAAAGTGAAGATTGTAGTGAATGATCAGTCCTTTATCATGTGCTTGCCACTATCTACTTTATAGTAAACTATACATTGCGTAATAATATAAAATTATTTTAAAATAAAATGTGCATGTAAGTTGAGTTAACATAGCGAATTAACTAACAACTGCAGTGTATTTCTTGATTTTAATAATAAGCATGGGTAAAAAGCAGTAAAGACAAAAATACAGAACAATTTGGAGTCATGAATTAAAGAGTTGACAGGAGTTATAGGAGTTAATGTTTTTTTTTTTTCTTTGTGCATGTTCTCACCATTGATGGTTTGGTGAACTGTCATGTAACATGGATGTAAGCGTGATCCTAAAAAATGCCCTTCACGGTGACCCAAACTATTTACAAGACCTCTTCTGCATGAGGCTGGCCTTCCCTTTTAAAGGGAGTTTTTATTTATTGTACATTGTAGAAAAAGTTATTGTAACACATCTTTCATAGCCAGGAGTAAAAATAATTTCACCCTATATGTCTAAAATTTCATGTCCCTATATATGTCTGCGTCATCTACCGTCACGAAAATTTAGAAGCGCCTGGAGAAAAATACTAATTTTGTAAGGTCATTTATTTGACCTAGAGAGCACAAGTCAATATGCAGTAAATTCATTTAGACATTTTTTCCTCATGTTGGCGCAATAAATTCATCAAAACTATAACCATTTCTTCACTCATACGCGTGGGTACCTTTATTAATCATCATTTCCGAACGCTTCTGATACCTAAAATGTTCGCATTATTTATTTTACTTTTGTCAAAACTACAACAGTTGTACGTTTATTTTTATTCACCTCCTTTATTGACCTTGTGTATGTTATAGTTGTACCACTAGGGTCGTAAGTTTGTTAATTTTGTAATATACCATCACGTCATATCCGTCACAATTTTGTGACGGATATGACGTTTGGGGGTGATTTTCACTATGAGAGAATCATTTCCGTCACATGTCGGAGATGATACAGCAGAATTTCCATTCCTTGACATCATCTCCGTCACTCTACAGATAATGCCCTGCTTTGACCTTAAAACTGGTCAAATGGAAATGTAATGATATGTTGCATAATCTTAGTAATACTCCCTTCTTCTGTAGGTAAAAAACAAATGTTCAATATGCGACACATTTTTGGTATCAGTTGAACTTCATTGCAATTGTGACGGAGATGACGACGGTGATGGAGATGACATTAGCTGCAGAAAAAGCCAAACAATTACATCAAGCTGCTAATAAAGATTGAGCCAAACACTTTTTTACTACACTGGAGACATGTCTCTTTCTTAATCTGTAAAAAAAAATTAACAGAAAAATCATTTTGAAATGTCTATTTTCCAAACCTTCAAACGTGCACCTTACCGAAGAATGACCCAAAAATGCAAAAATAGTCACAAATTTACCACAGGCATGACAGGGGTGTAGTACCCCCTTAAACTAAAGCTTCTTTTGTATATCCCCATACCTATTGAAGCAATATTGTATTTTTGTGTTAGCTGCTTCAAGGGTGAAATACATAAAAGTAAAATGTCACACAAAAGTAAGAATATTTGTGCAAAATTAAAAGAGAACATGATTATAATTTAAATTGAACATCAACCTGCAGTGGGTCTATGCAAAGTATATTTTACTTTTGTCTATCTTAGTATTTGTTCAATGCCTAGTATGTGACAGGGTCTCTCTGATACAATAAAATTGTGGCCAGGCACGCCTCCCCTCCCACCGGTGCGAGGAACTATACCAGTTCTAAAGTTTGTTCGGCTTATATAAGGCGGAAATTATTCGCATAAGCGTGCGCCTGTCACATATTACACGACGCACAACTAGCGTAAGCATTACACCCAGCTGCGTGCATGCCATTCTATATCAATACGGTGTTATGAGTCTTATATACAAACTTCAGTCTATCTTAATAACCAGAAAACAACCAAAAGTAAACTGTGGCATGTACAAGTACATTGTAGGAAAGAAAGAAAGAAAAGAAGTATGGTATGTAATTTGAAACAGATTCACTTAAAAACTTGTGATATTACCTTTCTCATCAAGAAAACAAGCAACAATGGAACAATCTTTGCTTTTTCATGAGAAACAGAAGGTTAGTAATTCTTTTCATAGCAGTGTGGTCAATTATTTGCATGATTGCATTGTTATGATTCATACATGTATTGTACATACTACACTATTCAGCTTGCCAAATGCACCAAACTTTCCACAGTCAGCACTGAAGTTACATGTGTGACTTCTACTACAATTTTGTTTGTTTTCAGCTTCTTTTCTTTCTTTTATTGATATTTCTCATTACATGCCTATTGCTTAGTCTCTGATATCTAAACATTATGACATTGAACATGTTAAAGGACCCTGGATATCTGAATAACAAAAATATCATTTCTGTTTAGTTCTTAGATCACAGGTTTTTGAAGATTATCCTTGGTTTAGGATTATACTTTTATGCAACATCTTTATTTGCACATGAATCTGCCTACAGCTCCCATTGCCCGCCTGCATTAGAAATTCATGCCCACATGATTCTGAGTTTCCCATGACGCGCCCACATTTGAAATTCATGACCACATTTTTATTCATTTTTATTGTGATTTTTCCAAAATTGAAATGTCCATTTTTGAATCTTCGCTCTACTTCTCAATTTCTTCTTGTAACTCCACCAGTGTCAACTCTTGTGTTTTGGTCTTCAATATCATGCATTTATGGTACTTCTGCTGCAGCTGAACTCTGGAATAATTGATAGTCCTCACAATATTAAAATTTCTATATAAGACTGTTAATCAATTCAAATGTTCAATGAAAACATAGGCCTACTTGTTTAATGTTTAAAAAGTTGCTTAATTTCATTTTATTATGTTGTTGTTTCTGTTGTAATTTCATACAATGTTTTAAGGGATCTAAAATGAGCGTTTATTGCGTTTCGATAGTATTTTTTGTGGCACATGAGAGCACCTCAGACCTATCGAATTGTATTCTGAATACGANGNATGTCTTTCTGATATCAAATAANTTTCATTTTTTGAAAATCACAATATAATACAAATTTTATGAATTTTTGATATATAACAGTCCTCGAAGTAAATTATATAAATCTAATGATATATTCTTAAAGTGTATGTAGCAGGGAGGAAAAGCCGACGGTCAATTGAAAATTTTGACCTTTCATATTGAAGATATGGATTTTTTCCCAAAAGACCTAATTTTTGTTGGTGTTTTGGGAAAAAATCCATATCTTCAATCTGAAAAGGTCAAAATTTTCAATTGATCGTCGGCTTTTCAACCCACCTACATACACTTTAAGTATAAATCATCAGATTTATAAAGTTTACTTCAAGTACTGTTAAATATCAAAATATAAATTTTAATGATTTGCCATAAAATGTGTATTAAATTGCGAATTTCAAAAATTCAAAATTATTTGATATCAGAATGACATTCTTTGTATTCAGAATGCAATTCGATATGTCTGATGTGCTCTAATGTCCCAAAATAAATACTGTCCAAACGTTCATACCCCAGCCCTTAATGTAGCGATTTGAGACTTAATTGTGTATTTCGCTTTGTAAGCATGGTTATCACTCGCTGGAGTGTGCCTCCCGCGGGTGCCTCCTTCCTTTATCATGTTTATTGGATAAGTTGGTGAATAGAAGGCTGCATTTAATTCTGCATTTTTACTGATAATGCAACTTAGGAAAAGAATGAATAATGCAAAATTGATTGTGTGCTTTGTTTTCTGCAAATATGTAATGGGAAACTCAGAGTCAAGTGCAAAGGCATATTAAATGCCTAAAGTTGTAAACTCAAAGCTGGCAGTATTTGATGCTCCTCCATCTGATTCTTTACCCCTAAAATTGACTAAGGGACCGTTCACAAACACTTATTAGGGGGACCTGATGCAAAAAGGGGGGCCCTGAAAATGTTTGACCCTCCTAAGGGGGGCTGAAAAAAATGACCATTGAGTTTATATGCTTTTCTATGGGGTTGACCCATAATTTTCATGTCAAAAAGGGGGGCTCTGAAATTTTTGAGGTCTGTAAAGGGGGGCCCCAAAAATAATTTTCGATAAAATTTTTTTGCATCAGGCCCCCCCTTACAAGTGTTTGTGAACGGTCCCTAAATACTCTTAGATCATTGATAACCAGTGCCTGGTCATTCATTTATTTTACTCTTGATCATAAACTTATTTCTTGACAATTTTACCCACGAGTCAAATCACCCTTTATGGGAAAATCCTAACATCACTAGTTGAAGTGCTGTGAAAACAGAAGCCAAAGCACTTCCAAAGATCTTTCAAAAAATATTGATTTATCTGGTTACTTCTGCTACACTAATGCAAATACTTAGTATTGTCTGCAAATTTGTAAGCAAACACTTCATGTTTCCATATATTCATGTACCCACCCAGCCCGTATACATGATGTACCATACACTATACTATTGACAACAATATTGTAAACTCATATTAAATCCATGCTCAATGCAGAATCAGTTTCCTGGCATACAATGTAGCCTGAAGTCATATTTTTGAACTTCTAGACATGTCTTATATACATAGGTCAAGACAACAGAAGTATGAAATGTGTTTGCCAGCTTATTTATCAATGTAAGAGCATGTAAAGCATTGGACTATAGTTATCCAGCCAAGCACACACATACATTGTACCATGTCTGTTACTTTATCTTCTAGTTATGAGTGAAGACTTTTGAGTGATCATTTTTGAGTTCACACTCACTGGGCAGGCACATCATCATTTTTGGGTGGGTACCCGGGGGTGGGTATGTTAACCCCCTAAGTATTGTGAATCTATCTATTCAAATGAAAAAATTTTGAACCCTACTCATTGCAAACCAGGAACTTTTTATCTCTCTCTTTGTGGAACTATAACTTTTTGACCCCCATCATGTTAGGTCAGAAACTTTTATGACCCCTCTCCCTTACAACTTATCTGCATGAAAGTTTATTTCAATCTGATTTGTCACTCTGTAAAGAGTGAACATTCATGTTCTGTACTCCATATGCCACCTTTTATAAGGTTGATTTCCAGATTCGATGGCATAAATGCTGCTATGATTATGCGCACATGTCAGTACCCCTAATTTAACAATATCAAAAAACAATCATAGAATTGGAAATAGTGCCAATATAGATTGTGGCACTTTTTCATGATACAGAGTAAAATTCTCTACTTGAGAATGTACTGCAAGAGTTCATAGATGATAGAGCTGTTAAGCTGTGGTCCATGTGAGTAAAACTTACCCCTAAGCAAAGAAACATCATAAATGGATACTGAAGAATATATACATCTAGTTAAGTTTCCTACCAACATGTAGGCCTACAGATATACAGTGTGGTCATGGAAAGTAGATCTTCATTGCAAAAATGTGCTCTCTTTACTACATACCAGGACTTATTCCTACTCTTTGATGCTCAATGACCTGATACTTACCTCTGATA
Organism: Amphiura filiformis; assembly: GCF_039555335.1. Classification (NCBI taxonomy): domain Eukaryota; kingdom Metazoa; phylum Echinodermata; class Ophiuroidea; order Amphilepidida; family Amphiuridae; genus Amphiura; species Amphiura filiformis. Next base: position 18,160,654 of record NC_092633.1, on the reverse strand, counting down.
CATCTATTAGCCGTGTTCAGACGTAGGGTATTTAACTCGAGTAAAGGGGTATTTACCTCGAGTAAAGTGCCCAGTCGGGGTAAGCTCGTGATAAATGGCGAGTTTGTGCCCGTCTGGACAGTAGTCGGGGCAGCTTATCCCGACCTTAACCCGACTGATTTACCTCTGAAAAAAGTCAGAGCAGTCGAGGTTGATGCCCGTGTGGATCGCACTAGAGGTAACAGTCGAGGTAAACATCTGCAGATTTGACCTCACTACAAATTAACCATCGGCGTTCAGTCAGTTCTTGCTCTAAACTACTTTACATGAATCAAAGGCGTGCGTTTTTTCTTAAGCTGAAGAGTGTAGGCCTAATGACCCTGCAAATACATGTTATACAAAACTTTTTAATAGCATTTAGCCTAAATGTCGGGTTATATAAAGATCATGAATACGTTTTTAAAACATTATATTTGATTTTGGTAAAATATTTTGTCAACAGTTAAATCAAATTCTTTTAGAATGTTTTGCATCACGTTTTCCATTTTCCGTTGCGAATTTTACTCAAATGAAATTGGTTTACAATCGGATTGCATATTTACTTTTAGAACCTGCGCGCTACTTCCGGAAATTATCCCTGGGTACAAAATGGTCGTGGTAAATTCACGTCAGCAGGTTGTGTTAAAAGGTCGGGGTAAGCTATGTATGGACAATCAGTCGAGTTAGCGAAAATATTTGTGGTATTTTATCACGGGTTGTAAAAAAATTAACTCGAGTAATAATTCAGGTCTGAACGTGCCTATTGACGCTTTAATACTTATATGAAGTTTTTAGTGGACATTAACTCAATCTCTGTCACACCATCCACGATGACACAACACATTTTCTGCCGTGTAACTGATGCTAGCAAGCAAGATCTTGTTGGAGAGACTGCAAGATACTCAGGACACCTGACAAGGGGGTGAGACCACATTCCCAGCATGGAAGGCAGCTATAAATGGATGTTATTGGTTTGGATTTTATATTAAGGTAGAAACATCGGCTACGGTGTCATGCACAGATTTGGTTTAAAATGATACAGGATGTGTAGTTGGGTGAGAAAAACTTGCCTGCCAAGTTTTAATTTTTGCCAACAAAGCGTTTTTGAGTTATGCCATTTTTTATCATTAGAAAACCCTATTGACTTTGTACATAAAGTGGTTTTGACACTAAGCCTCGTTCACTAAAATTGGTAAAAGTTTGAAAATGGATACTATGTTTAAATATTATTTTTTCTCCTTTCTATCCCATTTATAGAACTGCTTTTTGGATCTTTTTATTACAAAAATGTTACCAAATAATATTATTGACTTTTTTCCAATATATTGGTCAGTAATATAGGGGATATTTGAAAGTAATGTTAGTACTTGCTCAAATTTTCTTGATTTGATCTAGAAACACTGAATGACCCAATTTCATAATTATTGTCTGAGCTAACCATAGGGCCAATTCTAACAAACAAGGTTTCATATGAAAGGTTATTAAATTTAGAAACTTTCCTCGCCAGCTTTTTTTAATAAAGTGTTTCTATTTTAAGTTATGGGTGTTTCTAGATTTCCCTAATTTAAAAATAGAAAATATGATTTTTCTCAAAAAATAAACATTTTATCCAAAAAATCTGGCGAGAGAATTTAGATATTAGGCTTATTAACCACCCCACAAACTATGGAAACCATATCACATTCCCTCTAGGCTAGCAATAATTATTAGTAGAAAAAATTAGGGAATTTTCAAAAAATAAAGAAAAACATAAGAATTGTTAAAATTTTCATGAAACATTAAAAATCAGTGGAGTAAAGACTTATCTTTAATTGGTTATATATTTGAAATGGATACATAATTCTGGTTTGAAATAGTGGCTATTTTCCTGCATGGGCCTATTATCCGATGCTCCTACCTTAAGTGGTTCAATTATATTTAATATGGAATGACAGATTGATGGTTAACATTTTACTCATAAAAATTTATTCAGAGTTGGATGTGCTTGCTAGGTATTTGACCAGCCAACATTCATTGTATATACCTACTCTAGGGTCCATCTATCACTGTCATTTTCTACATTGTATAACAAAAAAATATGATTTATTTGTCCGTTCTATAAAAAATGTGCCAAATTGTAATACAGTTTAAGGTAGCTGTTTACTCTCAGATACGCATGTAATAAAAGTGCCATAACTTTGTAATTATTCACGCAAGACATGTAAAAGTATACCTTTTTATAAAGGCAAGACATCAATGAATCTCAATATAAGTACAGTTTTGGTGTAAAAACAAATATTATGAAGAAAATCACAAAAAAGTGAATTTTTGGCAATTTTTGTTCGGTACATCATAACAAAAAAACACTCTTTCCAAAAATTTTTGTTTTGCTTTTTTCTTAATCTTGAGGCACCATTCCAAAAACGTTTTTTTTTAGTTTTTTGATATTGGCCTTATTTTTGGAGATATTGACCATATAATATAAGGCATCAAAATGAACTTTTTAAAATTCACAACCGCCTATTTGCACAAAATGATGCCTAAAATTGGAAATAGACCAAAATATAAAAAAATGAGAAAACCGTTTCTTAAGTCAATCATGCTTTTTATGATGAGCATAATTGCTTACCTATAGATGCTGTATTTATTGAGTTATCGACTTATCGTGTACCTAAATCATCATTTTGCCGAGAAAATGAACATTGAAATAAAGGCCGTTGAAGTTTTAAGTGGTCACATTTTGCACTTTGATCGAAGCTTACGGGCGAATGCGGCAGTTCTCGTTTTTCTACCTTACATTACGTGAACATCGGGTAAATCCACAGCTCCTTGAGAAGTTTGGGCGAAATCTATTCATATCTTGATGTTTAAATCGGGGGAAAGAACTTGAAAAAAAATCACATTTTATCAGCTAAAACGGAGCCATTTGACCGCTAGGTTTTTGTGAAATCAGTGCTTCCGTGGTGTTTCCATAAGATGCACCACGCATGCAGATAAGTGCTTGGCGTATGCGTAAGCGTATCTGTGCGTTACCAAATTACAGCGATACGCAAGCGCGATGCGTTGTTCTTGCAGCGATGTACCCTGCTGGTACAACAAAGATTTTCTTTCCTTTTAAATTGCAAACACGAGTGGAATAGTGAAATAAAAATTGCAGTTGGAGTTTATAAATCTGGATTTTCATTCCTTGTATTTATAAAAAACAAAGTACAAACATATAAAAAAAACTCAATTTCACGAAAGAAACAATGTCTAGAGTACACAGCCGCGTTAACCTGAGCTGTTCAACCAAAGTATGCTGGCCAAGATTTTGAACATTGATCACTTTATTTCGCTATTAAAAACCATGTTTTACTCAATGTACATGTAGGACTCTTGTATTGTACTCATAGTCATAGGCCTGAAAACAACCCTTGTCTAGGCTGAACATAATTATTCATTATGATCATAGTAATACACACAACTCCATAGGCATCTTCACCATAGCTATAAAATGTCATGACTAATTGAACTCATCATTTGACAGCTTGACCTGAATATGAGGTCATCACAATCAACTCAGGTAAGCCAACTCCACATATTGTTTTAAGAGCTCTGTGTGCAAGAACTCTACTCCAATTACATGCAGATTTGTAATTACTACATGTAGGCCTATCATAGTTGTTCCTCAGGAGTTTCTCATTGGCCTTTTATGAACATAGCCTGAAATAGTGGTACTTCCCTAATTAAATGGTCAGTGTGCCATAAGATCAATTAGTAGACTCATTTGAACTTTGTTAACCAATATTTTGGACTTGAGAGTTTTCCCTGCTTTTATTTAAAATAAAATAACTAATTTCTAAAAATTTAAATATGTACAAATCAATAGGGTAATGGAGTAATCTGTGATCACAGTGTCTCTATTTCTTGACCAGTGGCGGCGCTACGGGGGGCATGGCCCCCAGACCAAAGCTCTGCCCCCCAATTTCCCCCAGAAAAATTGAAAAGAGGGGTGAAAAGCCACTTTTTAGCCAACATTAGGTGAAAGTGCCCCCCCCCTCCCGGAGGCTCTGCTCCCCTTTGCCCCCCGCCCTGAAAAAATTTCTGGCGCCGCCACTGTTCTTGACTAATTGCGACGAATGAGCTTTTAAATTCTACATTTTATTCTACCAAAAGTTGCATCCTCAAACTTCTTCAAAAGATAATATTATGGGGATGTACAATGTGCATATACGTGCCCTTTGGACTTTAGGCAAGCCCATATTAATCAACACTCAAATAAAATGCTCAATACACACTTACTATAAATATCCACTTCACAATACTGAAAATCAACACACACACAATCATGCTGAGCTGAAGTTGTAGTAAGATTTGACTTTGGAAAAATAAAGTCTTCACATCATTTGATCCATAACCTCCGCACTGGCAACTTGCCATTGAAAATGATCAACCAGGCATTTACCTGGTGTACCCTGTGCCCTCAAGCTAGCTGTCATACTGATGTACATGGGGTTATTTGTTATGGGTCACAATATAGACACAATTCCTTTGAAATACTTGTGCGTGTGCACACATGTAGATTATTTCAGAAAGATTCCAACGAGTAAAGATTTGATCGGTCTTAATACGTAATACTACTTGTAAATGAATGTCAATGTAATGATGCTTTGAAAGTATTATACATTGGTATAAAAAAATAATTTTCAAAGTTTGATTACCAAGGCCCATGGGTCTTGGGAGTGTACCTATGTTGATCTTTGCAGAGGGATCTTTCTCCCAGGTTCTTCTTACAATTTCATGGTATATAAAGCCACTTCTCCTATAGGCTTTAGTAGGTTACCAGGAACATACTCAATATTTTCATCATTGGTTGGAGGTTGCTTGATTCCCAAAATGTGGACATGGGGGGGTGTCAATTGGCTCACGTAGCCCCTGTCCCTGGCCCCCTTTTTATCATTTGGAAGTTTGCAAACCTAGTAAACAATCCTCACAGAGATTGCCACAGTGATTGTTGCTTGCAAATGAATATTAAATCTGGTGTTAGGTCAAAAGGATTGACTTCCAGTGAATCACTTCTTTGCTGAGTGGCAATGCTGGTATCCCTGGTATGACCTAAAGCTACCTTACAATATGGCATTTTCTGCTGAATAATTCAGAATACACAAGTTTAAATGTGATGATATTTGCTGCAGGCTAAGACACAACCTCTCATATATTTGAACATAGACTTTTGAAGATTTGAGACAGATACCTTTTGTTAGTTTGTATGACAATATACATTGCACATTGTGACCCATCACATTCAAAACACAGTCAGCAGTTGCCTTCTGATAATGCCCATTTTAATGCCTTAAAATGACATAATTTCACACTTTGATGTCATGTGGAGAATATTCATTTTACAAAATGTGACATACTGACATATATATGGTACAATTCCTTGCCCTAATGAAAAAAATTTCAATATGGATTTTAGCTCATCATTTAAATTTATTATATTTAAGTGTAGGGTATGAAAGAAGATTTGGAATGTGTGTGAGGATTCTTATCTGGTAACATAACAGCCCAGGGGTCACTTCCATTGTGGGCTGTACACCATCCATGGTAATAAAAATGCGTAAAAGGGTAGCTTTTTAGGTGGGTAGGCACGATAAAGCGTATCGTGTTTAGGGTGTCAAAAACATGAAAAAGTGGAAAAAAGGGTAGCAAAATTGCAATTGCTAATACGCGGAAATGGAATTTAAGGGTATGAAATTTGAAGCAAGGAATAAAATCCCTGTTTAGGGTGTGAAAACAGGCGCGTGTTACCTGTTTAGGGAATCATTTTAGCCAAGGGTTAAATCCTTGTTAATGGTGCTTTTCAAAAGTTGATAATCGCGGATGGTGTACAGGCCACAATGGGAGTGACCCCCCGGGCATAACAGACATTTATTTCTAATTTTTCTTCAATTTCTTGCATTTGCCATCATCACATCCATGGTTGTAGCTACGCTGGGCGGTGGCGGGCGGACCCGCCCGGCACTCCTAATTTCCACCCGGCACTCAAATTAATTTTGAGCCCAAATACCAGGCACTCCAGTCTTAAATGTTTCAAAATCACTGAACATCAGAACAATCAGTATAAAAATTAGCAATTCTTATCAAAATTTTAAATTTTTTTACCATTTCATATAAATTTCACCCGGCACTAAAATTTGCCTAGCTATAACCCTGATCACATCCACCTTCATCATCATTTGGCCACACCATGTCAGTGTGCTTTTTACAATGTGATTGATACTATAGCTGAGATAAGAATTTCACTTTTCATATTAAACGCTATATCATTTCATTCAGTGATATTATCTCTAGCTATTATCAATTATTATTAATTTTGCGCAGTGCTGCGAAATTTGAAGCATGTAAAAAGTATGCAACTTTGCCAAATGGTGGGAAACTTGAGACAGAGGGCGCTTTTCAAAATGGCTACCAAAATGCCTAAAAAGGGTTTAAAATTGCCACAAATTGTGTGATATATATATATATAGATATCATAAGGCCAATGAAAGTCGATTTTGAGTTTCCCATCACCTGCCCTCACTTCATTTTCTGACCCTCACTTGAATTCATTATTGTGATTTTCCAAAAAATACCGATATATACCTTTATTTTTTGTGGAAAAATCAAAATCAAAATAGTCCCAAACAAAAATGTTTGGTAGACTCATAACCGGTGCGATCTTACCTTTCCGATGTTGATTAAGATACTTCTTGCATCGATCCGAGATGCGGAAAAACCAATAGTCATTTTGTCCCACATAAATGAATAAATAACAAAACCCCGATCCCCGGTGGACTCACCCAAAAGGTGACGTCACACCATATGATCGTCCCTTATCCGACTTGGGATCCCCTACACGGACCCAACTTGTAGGGGGTGGCCTGGGTCCGGGTTAATCCACATCGGAAAGGTAAGATCGCACCGGTTATGAGTCTACCAAACATTTTTGTTTGGGACTAGACTCAGTACACCGGTCGATCTTACCGTTTCCGATGTTGATTAAGATACTTCTTGCATCAACATCTGAAAGATCGATCTAGCAAGTAACCGACGGATGGAGGTACAAGATTGGTCAGCATCTGATCAGGGATCGGGAGCGGTAACGATGGTTTTCGCGAGGTCAGAAATATTTTCTCCCAGCGGTCGGGAAAACAAAAAGACCACGCGATCACAGACATAAACCTCCTTACTTAATAAGTTTGGTGGTTAAGAATAGCGACACTGGTTCTTACCATGCTGAGTATTCTGTATAGTCTGAAAACCTGGTACCCGTACACCACCGTATTATGATCGCCCGAACAATGTCCCGGTAAACCTCCGCCCGTCTCTGATTACTAACGTAAGCGGAAGTATCGTAGAGAAGGGCGAAGGTGGCTTCCGGGACACCGCCTGCTAGATCTCCTCAAGGGACAACCGAACGGTATACCCAAGATGATGAGATAGCTCGTGTCGAGTGGGTCGTGGGACGCGAAACCTTCGCGATCCCCCGGACCCCAACAACACCTGGACCAGCCATGCGACAGCGGCTGGACCGAAAGGCTCTGTAAGGGTGATGAATGCGGTCGTGAGTCCCTCGCAAGGCTTGTGTTCGGAAGAAATAGTGCTGCAGCGCCTTATCGGACACCCCAGCCTATCTTTGGCTTCAGCCGAACCTTGCCCAACCCTGGGGATTGGAGAGGGACGAATGTCGGTATGCACCGCGCCCGTGCGTAGCCACGAGAACAGAGCGCCGAAACAGTGTCGCTCCAGTGTTTGTGAACACGGAAGCTAACCTCGAGACCGTGTGCAACTCAGCACCGCCGGCCCGAAGCCAACGCCAAACCGGAAAGCCATCTTGAGAGTTACGTATTTAAGCGTCGCTTTTGACGGAAGGTCAAAAGGGTGACCCTTAAAGTAATCTAAGACTGTGTTGGGATCCCTTAGGAGGATCACTTTCCTTTTTGGTAGACACTCGTTGAACATACCGCCGAGGCGTAGACTAATAAGGTAACCATCGGTTATGATAGTCAACCCGTCTCGAAACCTCGGTGAATGGAGAGGACAGCTGACTTATAGCTGGCCCCAGTGGCCCGCTGAAGTCTTGCTTGGAACTTTTCTGTCAGAAACTCCGGAACTAGCAGCACAGAGGCTCTAGCGGGAGAGCTATTTGTCTCATAGCACCAAGCGTAGTATGGAGCCAGACTCTGGCTATACGCACGGAGGGTAGACTTCCGTCTAGCCCGGCGATGAGAAAAACAGCTTCTGATGAAAAGTATCCCTCCGCGCGTTCCTGGTAAGGGCCATGCAGCTAACTGCAGGTGCTCTAGTGATAGACTGGGTACCTCCGCTCCGGGCATCCGGAGTAGATCTGGTACTGGGAGTGCCAGCGGCCTTGCCGCCAGCAGAATGACAATGCAGTCTTCCCACCCGATCTTGGTCACCACCCTCATGAGTAGTGAGATCGGAGGGACTGCATAAGCTGTCATCCCTCCCCAGTCTATGGACAGAGCGTCCACGGTGAATGCTTGGGGGTCCGCGACCCTTGAGCAGTACACCGGCAGTGGATGATTGCGATGAGATGCGAACAGATCTTTCGAGGGGTGGTACATCCCCTTGAAGATCGTCTGAGCGACCTGCGGAGCAAGGGACCATTCTGCTGGTCCTGACACCCTTCCTCGTGACAGATTGTGCGCGAGGATGCTGGTGACGCCAGCGATGTGTATCGCTCTCGCCGTAATCTGCCTGAACTTGCACCACCCTATCAGGTGTCGTGCATGCAGGCTCAATCGTGGTGGCCCGGAGTCCCCTTGTCTGTTGGGGTAGGCTACCACGGTTGTGTTATCCGTCAGGACAACGGTATGTGATTCCACGATCACCTCCTCGTGAGCGAGGGAGGATGATGTGAAACTCTGTCTCTATGGCCCCCATAGGCCGAGACGGAGTCTCCGTGGATGTGGACCCCCCAGCCCCGTTTTGACGCTATGGTCGTCACTACGTGACATACCAGGCTAGAAGGTGTAGTTGGGTAAGCCTAACGTAGAAACGGCAGTACAGTACGAGGTCTACCATACTGGCCATTAGGCCTACCACCTTCATCCATGCCACAGCGGGTTTTGCCCGAGACTCGGCCAAGAGTCAGGCACACCGCACCATGTTCGTCACCCGCTCGGGTGAGAGCACCGCGAACCCCTCCGTGAGGGTGATCTGGGCCCCTACAAAAAGTGGTGTCTGCGTCGGGACCACGCTGGACTTTTTGAGCTGATCAAGAAATCCAGGGGCCCGCACCCTACGGACTATCAACCCCATGAGACCCGACGTCTTCAGTGGAGTGCGTCCGTATATGAGCCAAACGTCCAGGTAGCAACTGATGTTGACACCCCTGTGCTTCAGGTGCGCTGCCACCGCTCTGACCAAGAGTGTTAAACACCCTGGGAGAGATGGACAGGCGGATGGCGGTATCAAAACTGGTAATTTTGATCCTGTACCTAGAAGCGCAGATGCCTCCGATCTTGAGAGGCGATTGGCATATGCAGATAGGCGTCCGAGAGATCTAGCGATGCTGTTCCCATGCCCCTGATGGGGCAGGCTAGCACCGAGGCGAGAGTCCCCATTCTGAACCTCTTGGGCCTGAAGAACGTGTTCAACAGCCTGCGGTTCCGGATGGGGCTCCCGTCGCCGGTATTCCTTGGAGCCAATGGCTCCAAGATCACCCGTAGAACGGGGGGTAGACCGGGACAATCGCCCGCGTCGTGAGAAGCTGTGTGATCCCTGTCAGTAGTGCCCGACGCTGGGGGCCGTCTGACGGCACTACTGTGGACCTCTGAAATGTGCAGGCGAATGTGGGGAGACTGGGTTGCCAGTCTGTAACCCCCACTCACCACTGACCATACCCAGGCACTCAAAGAGATGGTTTCCCACCTCTGGGTGAAAGCCATAGCGGTCGTCCACTGGGAGATCCCCAGTGGAAAAACCGCTGAGCCCCCAGGAATGCTCTGCCTAGCTTCCCTTGGAAGAGCGCTTGCTCTTCTTCGGGCTTGCCAGCTGTTCCTGTGCTACCCTTGCGCCTCCCAGAAATGGGTGCTACAGAGGTAGTGGGCTCGGGTACTGTTGGTGGTGCTGACGGCCTGCTGAAGTCGGAGCTCCTACCCATGGTAAGGGCAGTTTCCGACTTCTTCAGAGTGCTCCGTTGGTAGCTTCTTTGCACGGTCCTCCACCGTGTAGCGCAGAAGCATCCAAAGAAAAAGGACCCTGCCTTTCCATCGCGTTGAGCGATTGGAGTGGCAGGCCCCACCCCGGCGCTGAGTGGACACCCTATGGGCTAGGCCCATGGAGCTCTCGTTGAGGCTAGCTGTTAGCACCGCTAATAGGCTCACCTCGCGGAAGAGCTCAGATGTTGTCTGAGCGTGATACGCTTGGCGACATCTGGGTCCCTCTCGGATCCCCTCAGGTAGGTCCGTGGTCCTCCCGCGTTACACGCAGAGGAAGCGGGCAAGCGCGCGGCGTCATAGCTCTACTGAGCTCGACAGCCCTACGATATCTACCCGTAAGGTTTGCCGGGAATGATAGTGCAGGCGTCCCCGGTGAGGAAGCAGCAGCTGAGCATCCTACTGAAAGGATCCCCTGGTCCTCCTCCATGGACTCCCCTTAGGGGGTGTCCGGGAAGATCAGTGCTGTTGCTCCCCTCGCAGCAGCAGGGGGAAGGAGATTGTAGTGATGTCACTACCGGACTCAGCTTCCGACTCCTTTCCCTCGCCCACAGTATCCGTATCATGCTCCGATCATGACGGTAACTGAGGACGGGCATCTGAAAGCGGGTAAGAAGGCATAACCACTGTGTGGCTCGCCGACTACCTGCCAGCAGAAGAGGGAGTACTCCCGCAAGACCCTGAGGTATCCGCCATGGCACCACTGGGTCCGCATGCTCTCGCAGCCGTCGTCCTAGCGCTAGCAGCACGGGCCTACCCTGATCAAGATCTGGGTTAGCCCCATGCCGGCTGGCCTGGTCAACAGCTGATGTTGGTACTGCGTGGCCATCGCTAGGCGACACTTGCCACGGTGCTAGGCCGTGGAAGAAGCACCCTGCGGCGGGTCGCACGGGGCATACCCAGCCGGCAGCTGACCCTGAAAAGATCCGCCACCAGGGTAACCCCATGGTACTGCAGTACCAGCACCGCCTCCCCTTGTTGCCACAGAGACTGTGGCGACTAAAGCGGTGCTGCGGTACCGGTGCGGTATCAGCGTGGGTACCCTTGAGGGTTCCCAACTGTGGACCGCTGTACCCTCGCCACACCGCGTTCCCTGTTTGGGGATCAAGCTGTGTGCTGGCGTGGTACGTGCGCGCGGTACTAGCATGGGTACCCGTGAGGGTTCCGGCTGTGTACCGCTGTATGCGTGGTTCCAGCGTAGGTGCCCGTGAGGGCTCCCGGCTGTGTACCACTGTACCCATGCCTCACTGCGTTCCCCGCAAGGGGATCAAGCCGTGTGTATGGGTACCCCGCTATACCGGCTGTCCCTTGGCTAGAGGGAGCTTGCCTAGTACCACGGGTAGCTGAGCGTGCATACCCCGATCAATCACCTCGCCACCTGAATAGGCAGCGTCAATCAATGGAGCTACGCCCTGTTGATTTGACAGTGATCGATCAAGAGAGGGTAATTGACCCATTGACGATAATGGATCACCCACGCTCCGCTGGCTCTCGAGGACATAAGTGGGTTGTTGATCAGCTAGGCTGTTCAAGCTACTTACTGTACCCTCTAGAGCTTCGCCCAAAGGTCGCTGTGTGTGGCGGACCACTCACGGCAGCTATGGGCGGGTGCATAGCGGCTACCACTGAAGTCAAGCCGTAGCTCGTCTTTGTAGCTGCCACCGAATGCACCTGGGTCGCTGTCCCGTGAGAGACTGCGATCCCAACCCCTGAATAATCGCCAGCCAGTCCCTGTGGACAGCCAGCAGCTATTCTAGGGCCCAGGGTATCACTCGGCGGTCCCGCCATGGAACGCTGCCTTGTGACACCCCAGTTGGTTCTGCTAAGACTACACCCACAGCGTTAGCAGCGGTATCGTCTCTGCTGAACCCATGCATGCTAGGGTTCAACCCAGGCAAGCCCGGGTACCCTTGCATGCTGCCCGTCGCTGGCTACTACTGTGGCTGTTTGAGCCCGTGAGATATGCCTGCAACAGACGGGTGTCCTCCTGCTAAAAACCCGTGAGGATTTTTGGCTAGAGGACTGGTATCCTCCTGCTACAAAACCCGCTAGGGTTTTCGCTGGTGGTTACCGCTCTGCTGCCTGCTACTTTGCTCCGGCGTATAGTCAGTGCTTTCGCTGGCTGCTGAGCCTTTGGACGCGCTTAGCAGTCCCGAAGGAACCGCCTGCTTGTCCGGGGACCGGAGCCCCTTAAGCAGACCTGCCATGACCCATAGGGGCTGTCACAGCAGAATCTACCGTGTCGACTGGTATCCTCCTGCTGCAAAACCCGCTAGGGTTTTCGCTGGTGGTTACCGCTCTGCTGCCTGCTACTTTGCTCCGACGTATAGTCAGTGCTTTCGCTGGCTGCTGAGCCTTTGGACGCTTAGCAGTCCCGAAGGAACCGCCTGCTTGTCCGGGGACCGGAGCCCCTTAAGCAGACCTGCCATGACCCATAGGGGCTGTCACAGCAGAATCCACCGTGTCGACCTTACCAGTGCCCTTGGTAGATTTCTTCTTCGTCTTATGGCGATGATGGAGCCTATCCCAATCGTCACAAGCCCGACAGGGCCGAGGCGAGGAGAAGCAAGGGAGGGGGGAACTACCCCCCCCCCCAACACGCGACTCAAGCCCAGTAAGCAAACCTGAGCACGGAGGCTGGTCGCTAACGTTAGTGGTAAAGTAAGGACTGGCTAACTTTATTACTAAAATGTCAGACGGGTCCCTACCAATCCCCACCGTATGAATATCTGATTAACTCGTCTTATCGGACGGTAATGAAGACATAACGATAGAGTAATCACCCTAACATAGCAACAATAACCTACCGTACATGAAATACAATGTGTATGTACAAACATCTATTGTAACTTACAGGCTGCAATGGTTGTTTTACGTGGGAAACAAAATGAATGGCGTCAACAAGCGGCCATTTTGAATTGCTCGTGTGTCCCGTATACAAACGGAGGCACGATATGTAGCTAAGTTTTGGATCGTTTTTTGTCACTTTTTCGCCAGAAAATGCCGTCAAAACTATCCTCAGCCGAACAATACCGGTTTGGTTTTACCTAAGGTGTGAAACTACAACCGTATATCTCGCCTTGGTCGATAAATTGATACACAGTGCTATGAACAATCGATAGGCACGTCTGTGTCAGTCGGAGACCAAGGAGGATAAGGACGATCATATGGTGTGACGTCACCTTTTGGGTGAGTCCACCGGGGATCGGGGTTTTTGTTATTTATTCATTTATGTGGGACAAAATGACTATTGGTTTTTCCGCATCTCGGGATCGATGCAAGAAGTATCTTAATCAACATCGGAAGCGGTAAGATCGACCGTGTACTGAGTCCATACATTTTGCCGTCAACCTTGCAGACTCTTTTTAATATACTTTTGAATCTCATTTGGGCTAAACATCCATCTTCAAGTGAGTGAGCAGCAAATAGCAACACATTTTACATGCATGTTGGATGTTGGTCATATAATGAAAGGCAGAAAAATAATGAATAATGAAAAGGTTACCTCACTTATGTTCAGAAAATATTTGACGGGAAACTCAAAATTGACTGTTAGGGGCCTTAAATGCTAAAAAGTAGGCCTATATCCTACATGACACGGTATATAATTTCATATTTTTACACTCCTTCCTCTATTTAATGAGTGTTTTATGTTTAAAAGTTCCGCACAATCTTCGCGCAATTAGTTGTTATTTTCCGCCCATTTTGCTATTTTTTCCACGCAATTTGCTATTTTTTTCCGCACAAATCATTTGTCCCTGGCATTTATCAATGCTAGAGTAGTTCCAGTCATGCAAGAATAAAGATGGCGTATGTAGAGATTGTAGAGATTGCAGAGATAGTGGACAGCAGTGTACTTATTTTGCCACACAAATAAAAGGTCTATGACCATGAATCCTTGTGGCTAAATATAGGTCAAGGATAAGACTAAGATTTTAGTGATTTTAGCATGAACCTTTTTTTTATGTACTGTAATATGCAGGACTTAAGATATTATCAAGGCAATTTCCATTATTTAAATTTTGTTTAAGGTCACTGTAACCAATGGAAACAATTGAATACCTGAATGGAAGAAGGGCCCAACTCCATCAAAACTGTTTTTTAAGAAAAAACTTAATATTTGGAAAGAAAAGTTTTATAGGCAGAATGTTTTCATCTTCAGGGGACCTTTAATACATTTAATATATTATATGTATACGAAATTATATGATGTTTCCATGGCAACAGTACAGGTCTTAATACGAGCTGGAGTTGGACTCCTTCTTCCACTAATATACTGCAAGTGCCAGTTCCATTTAAGCAGATGTGTTATAAATAGCTACAGAAATTTGATAATTATCCATTAATTGCACAAGTAGATCGAAGCATGTAATATGTGACACGATCTGGTCCATGGGGGCCAAAGGAGGTATTGTTGAAAATTGAGTTACTGTAATTATTACATTATACATACAATAGGCTATCATTTACTGAAAACACCAAAGGTCTAGCATACTTGGTTCTTAAAAGTTACGAAGTTTGTTGATGTATACTTTCTTATGTATTTTTTTTTTACTCCATATTTTTGCCTTTATCTCAGTTTCAAATTTGCTGCCTTTGGCCCCCATGGACCAGATCGTGTCACATATATGTTACCAAGAAAGTTTATTGTAGTGAAAAGCAGATTTTATTGATGAACAAAATTCCTCTTTTATAACCCAATATTCGTGGAAGAAGGGCCCAACTTCATGGAGTTGTAAAAAATCTGTAAGTAGGCACTTATTAGGGGAAGGTGCTAATTAGGTCATGGTACCTTGTATTTGCAGATATTTCACTTGATCTCAACACTGATGGACCTCCTATAAAGGGGACATCCCAGGCATGCAAAGCATGTCAGGAATTACTACACACTACACAGATTTCTTTCTTTCATATTTTTTTTCCTTTTGGTATTCATGATTTGTTTTTCCTAAATTGTGATGCAATATTAGAGTTTTGTATTGTCAGTTTCTAATTATTTAAGCATAATATTTTGGTTCATTTCATACCAATTTTTAACTTTCAATATACATCAATGATCATGAACCTCAAAATTAATTGTATACCAAAATCTTCTTCATCAGCAGCTTTGAGACAAACTATTTTAAAAGATAGTCAAATCCCAGGATAACATATCAAACCTAGCCCATGTACCCACAATGATACAAACCTTTTTTTGCCCTCTACAAATTCTTTTGTTAATTATTTAAAAACAGATATTGTACTTACTCTACAAAGTAAACAGCACCTTCTGGAGTAATTGCCTCTTGCCATCCAGATGGTAAATCTGAAATCACAATAATAACATGATTATCAGCTAAATAAATTCACAAAATGAACAGATCTTGAAATTATTGAATGGATATATGCCATTTGAAAATTGGCAGCCATTTGGCTAAAATTGCCAAAAAATGGACAGGCTTGTACATAGTACAAAAACTGTCTGGGTTAAAAAGGGCTCAAACTGTGAATTTCAGAAGCCCTGCCTCCCCCTCTTGCCCACCCCTCTGTGGAATTCTGGCCACCCTCAGATTTGTTGCAAATTTTTACCCATTTTCATCATGGTACCCCAAGAATCTAAAAAGTGGGGGGGTGTTTTCAAGATATGCTTGAAATGACACACATATCCTGCTTCACAAATTCTCTGTGGACATGTTATTCCAAATATGAGGAGCACTGACAACAAACATACAGTCAGTCCACTTTGAAGTACAAAGTACAGACGCGGACGCACACATTGTGCCGACTTTGAAAACACGCATACCTGCAGCAGAGACGCATCACTACGCACTGTTAATGGCTGTATACGCGCGCGTTGTCACTTTGTACTTGAGAGTGGACAAGCTGTAGATTGATAATCTATGCAGCAAAGGAGGAATCTCTGGCCTTTTTGTGAGATCTCAGAGGGGAAAGGCAGGTGCAATCAAAGTGAGAGCGGAGTCTGTGTCTAGCACCAGGAGGATCATTACTTCTCTCATCATGTTTGTGCTTAAAATCTTGAGATTTCTTTCAACTTTCACAGCAAAAAGGTATTTTTTTAAGCCATTAACATCCCTATCAGGATGCTAAACATCAATTCACAGCAATTCAGGAAGTTGTTGATAACTACTGCAAAGCTTCAATACGTTTCACTGACATAAATGTGCAAATACTGGCAAAGACACTTCCTGTGGCTCTACAGGAGTATCTTGAAAGATGAAAGTTTTCCCAAAATATTACAGCCAGGCACTTCTTTTTCACCCTATTGTAAAATAACCCAATTGATGGATACCGTATTTCGTCAAATAGTCGCCCCCCTCAAATAAACCCCCCCACCACTTTTTTCACCAAGATGTTTAAAAAATGCTGATATTTCCATGCTATCTTGTGTGGTAAGCTTACCAAATTGCCCACATGGTCGATAATAGCGTCACTTTTTGGCGAAAATCTGGATTGGAAACCCGGAAGTGAACCAGAAGTCAGTGATTCTAGTTCATACATGTAGTTCATCATTTTAGCGTGAGTTTTAAGTTTACCTAATGATTTTAACGTGAATTATCGTTCTAAAATTGACCTTGAATAAACGCCCCCCTTGGGAAAATGTAATGCCCCGGGGGGCGTTTATTTGACGAAATACAGTATTTCCCGGACCCTCTGCACCTTTTTATACCCCCAGTTCCTGACACTCCTTAGACCCGATCAAACATGACAAGCTGTATACTAGCGGAAGTCAATTTGTGCCGAAATTCCTCCCCACAATGCAACCAGCGTATTGCATAACAAGATACAGTTGACAGTTCGGAGATTAATCCATGCCTATTGCATTGTGGGAAGGAATTTCGGCACAAATTGACTTCCGGTGGAGAAACCCTAAATCCACGTATTGAAGCCATTTGGTGGACCATTTTGGCACAATTATTGTGTAAAATTTTAGTTTTCACTGTTATATAAATCATTGCTTTAAGTTGCGCAAGACAGGGGGTGTCTGAGAGGGGATGTGCCCCCTCAGAAGTGAGAAACTTTTGTAAAATGAAAACCTAATTGAAGCCATATTTGGTAGACCATTTTGGCACTATTATTGTGTAAAATTTTACTTGAAAAAGCCAAAAATTTGCAAAATGATGGCCCAATTGAAGCCATTTTGTTGCGTTGATTTGCGGCAAAAAGTAATCGATATATCGGCATCGCAAAGCAATGCATCGCAAATGCGGTGGTATAGAAAGTATCTGAACTTTCCTTGACATCTTTTTCAAAAGTTATAACTGAATTTTAAAAAATAAACATAAAATTTAAAAGGAAGCGGGAGGGAGACCAGAAATGTGTCATATATTTATTACTAAAAATGTCAGATTATATATAATGCTGATGCATATCAATTGAAGCCATATGACCTTTTTGTAAATTCATGCATGCTTGGGAAATCATGCCTTCATCTTCTACTGTATACTATAGGACACCTAGCACCTTCGCAGACCGGAAGTGATTTTCAACATGTATCACGATTTATATCAACAACACCAGCAATCCAGCATCAGTTAGTGAATCTTCAAACGTGATTCAATTTGAATGAAGGAATATATTTGCGCACTTATCACCCAAGCTGTACATACGTTTATAGAAATATATTGTTGTGTAAAACATTTGAAACAAGTAAAAATCAAATACAAATACATTCACACGCCTGGTGTTTACATGTAATTCTTGCCTACCTTCTCTATTGGAGAATCCCGTTCCAATTGGCACTCCTCGTACAGGATGAATCCAAGTTGTGATCCGAGTTTGGTCACTGCAAAGTGCAATACAAACACATCAAAATATATCATTCACAAGTTCTGTCACTTCTTTAAATTACAACTTATAGTTGGAATATAATCGTAACTAAACACTCACTTGATAAAGAATATCCGCCCATCTTTAGAAACCCCGTAGGACCAGGGCGGAGGAAGCACTTCTTTGCGGAGACGCTCCGCCATATTTCACCTGTTACAAATTACAATGTTGTTATCCAGTACCAATCAATACGGCTATCAGTTATTGATAACTGTAAGCTCGGACACAAGATACTTTCGTTCCCTGCCGTTGTTATCATCTAACGAAAAGAGCAACGGTTGTAGTACGTGTATAAGAGATAATTGATTGATTGACTGTGATGTGAATTGGTTCTGCTTCCAGTGGTGGCAGTAGAATGGTTGAAGCAGCCACGCCTGGTGGAAGCAGCCGACCTATTTGAAAATATAAATATGACTTATATTAAAATCTAATACTAGAAATTTATTTGCCTAGTTGATAGAAGCGATAGGCCATAAGGGAGTGTTCAGAAATACTTTGGTGGGGGCTGGTAAAAAGGGAGGGGGGGGCCAAAAAGTTTTGGACCTTAAAAGAGGGGGGACCAAAAAGTTTTAGGTGGTAGGAAAGGGGGTCAAAAAAGTTTTTCCCTTTAAAAACCCAAAATTTTTGCGCGCTTCGCGCGCATTGAGACCCTCTATATCGCTTTTAACATGGGCAAGTTTTGGTTTTCAGTGCTTTTCTTTGAAAAAATGATGGCACTTAGTGTACACATATCTATTAATTAATATAACATCAAAGATGATGCAACATCTGGGTTGTCTAAGAAATACTGGCACTTTTTATCATAGAATTTTATATCTCTTCAAAGTAGGCTACAAACATGTACCAATCTGATCAAAATACATCAAGAAAATATTGCAAATAAATAGTTTACTATATCTCATTGCAAAATTATTTGTACTCATGGGTAGATTTACCATAAGACAGAGTGGGCACAGGCCCAGGTGCCACGGTCTTTGGGGGCCAAAACTGATACCTGTGTACATTTGCGTGACCAAATTAATCTCATATTTGACCATTTTAACTTTTTGCATAAATTAGTTCCAGTTTTAACAATATTTGACCATTCAAGCTTCAATATGGCCAAATTTTTTGTGCGGTTCGCGCGCATTTGTACTATCATAATAGCCACAGATCCTAATTATATGCTGATGTGTAGATGAACCTCCAAATAAATCCTCTATTTCATTTATCCCTGTAAAATCAGATAAACACCCTGATTTGGGACAAATCTAAATTAAGTATAAAATGAAAATTTCATGCGCAATTGTTTCAAACATTTGCCTCCCACAATGACATGTGACCCAGATACCACACCACTGGAAACAACATTAAGTATAATGTTTGTTATACGATAATGGGGGGGGTCAAAAGTTTTGTCTGTCAAAAGAGGGGGTCAAAAAGTTTAGCGGTCCATCGAGGGGGGTCAAAAAAGTTTTCGAGCGAAAAATTTGAGTTAGACCAGCCCCCCCTACCAAAGTATTAATGAACACTCCCTAATTATTATTAGGCCTATCATGATTATCTTATATAGATAGTTTTTGATACAATTTCTGGGACTGTAGTTGATAGAAATTATAATTTATGATAGTTTTCATTGATACTGAGAAGTGAAGTGGTATAATCAGCAGAGAAGATGTAAGGAAGCCTTTTCCTTACATCTTCTCTGCTTAAAGTGAAAGCCCCACTTTTGGTTCAAATTCCTTAGGGAATTAGCCAAGGTTAAAATTTATCCATGTAAATTTTGTTCTGTCTGTCATCAAAGTAACAGGTGTAAGTCAGTTCTTCTGTGGAGAACTGGCCAAGCGGGGCTTCCTGTTTAAGGGAAGGGGTATGAACGTTTAGACAGTATTTAGGGAGTGTTCAGAAATACTTTGGTGGGGGGGCTGGTAAAAAGGGAGGGGGGGCCAAAAAAGTTTTGGACCTTAAAAGAGGGGGGACCAAAAAGTTTTAGGTGGTAGGAAAGGGGGGGCCAAAAAAGTTTTCCTCTTCAAAACCCAAAATTTTCGCGCGCTTCGCGCGCATTGAGAGCCTCTAAATCACTTTTAACATGGACACGTTTGGGTTTTCAGTGCTTTTGTTTGAACAAATGATGGCACTAGTCTTAGTGTACACATATCTATTAATTATATAACGTTAAAGATCATCAGCAACATGCAACATCTGGGTTGGTCTAAGAAATACTGGCACTTTTATCATAAAATTTTATATATCTTCAAAGTAGGCTACAAATATGAATATGTACCAATCTGATCAAAATACAACTAAATCAAGAAAATATTGCAAATAAATTGGATTTCTTTGCACGTAAACTGCACACTTAAGTTTACTATTTCTCATTGCAAAATTATTTTGTATACATAGGCCCATGGTTAGATTTACCATAGGGCAGAGTGGGCACACAGGCCCAGGTACCACGGTCTTTGGAGGCCAAAACTGATACCTGTGTACATTTGCGTGACCAAATTAATCTCACACTTGACCATTTAGCTTTTTGCATAAATTAGTTCCAATTTTAACAATATTTGACCATTCAAGCTTCAATATGGTCAAATTTTTTGCGCGGCTCGCGCGCATTTGTACTAGGCCTATCATATTAGCCACGGATCCAAATTATGCTGATGTGCCTATGAACCTCCCGAATAAATCCTCTATTTCATTTATCCCTGTCAAATCAGATAAACACCCTGATTTGGGACAAATCTAAAGTAAGTATAAAATGAAAATTTCCTTGTGTTGTCCCAGCAAACACAAAACGTTTTCGACATCATTCGCAAAAGGTTATAAAAGGTTGTCAGAAAACGTTTAAATGTCGGGTTATATAAATGGTACATTAATGGTATAAAACGTTTTCATAACATTAAATAACATTTGTTGGTAATTTACTGCACAGCAAACACAAATGTTTTACAGAAAACATTTAAATGTCGGGTTATATAAAGGGTATAAAAACGTTTTAATAACATTCTAAAAACATTTTTGAAAACTTGGTACAAATCATTCTAAACAGAATGTTATTTTGGGGTTGAAAAAATATTTTGAAAAAAAGGTTTGCCCAAAATATTTACAATAACGTTTTTAAAATGTTTTCACGACCTTTATATAACCCGACATTTAAATGTTATTAAAACGTTTTGTAAAAAACATTTTAAGAACATTTATGTGTTTGCTGGGTGCAAATATTTTAACATAATGTTATTTAAGTGTTGACAAAATATTTGGCCAAAAATGTTTGCAAAAATAGTTTACAATGACATTTCGAAAACATTTTAAAAATATTGTTGCAGTGTGTTTTCATACAAAACGTTTTAAAACGATTTCATGACCTTTAAATAACCCGACATTTTAATGTTATTAAAACGTTTTTACCTAAACCAAAAGCCAAACTATAACTTATTTAAAACGTTTTAAAAACGTTTTTGTGTTTGCTGGGGTGCTTCTATTTCATGCGCAATTGTCCCACCGGGAATGTTTCAAACATTTGCCTCCCTCAATGACATGTGACTCAGCTACCACACCACTGGAAACAACACTATTAAGCATGTTTGTTATATGATAATGTGGGGGGTCAAAAAGTTTTGTCTGTCAAAGAGGGGGTCAAAAAGTTAAGCAGTCCATCAAGGGGGGTCAAAAAAAGTTTTCGAGGGAAAAATTTGAGTTAGACCAGCCCCCCCTACCAAAGTATTAATGAACACTCCCTTATTGTGGGACATTAGAGCACATCAGACATATCGAATTGCATTCTGAATACGAAGAATGTCCTTCTGATATCAAATAATTTTGATTTTGTGAAATTCGCAATGTAATACACATTTTATGACAAATCATTAAAAATTGATATTTTTGATATTTAACAGTAGGCCTACTCGAAGTAAAATTTATAAATCTGATGATTTATACTTAAAGTGTATGTAGGTGGGATGAAAAGCCGACGATCAATTGAAAATTTTGACCTTTCGTATTGAAGATATGGATTTTTCCCCAAAACACACAAAAAAATTAGGTCTTTTTGGGAAAAAAATCCATATCTTCAATATAAAAGGTCAACATTTTCAATTGATCGTCGACTTTTCCTCCCAGCTACATACACTTTAAGAATATATCATTAGATTTATAAAATTTACTTCGAGGACTGTTATATATCAAATATCAAATTTTGATAATTTGTCATAAAATTTGTATTATATCGTGAATTTCAAAAAATGAAAATTATTTGATATCAGAAAGACATGCTTCGTATTCAAAATGCAATTCGATACGTCTGAGGTGCTCTCATGTCCCACAAAAATACTGTCGAAACGCCATAAACGCTCATTAAGTTTAATATTGGCAAATATTTAATTATAGTTGATTTTTATTTGACATTTTCTCTGTTAAAGGAGTATTTCGTGATCATAGCATTCTCTATTTATGTCATTTTTCATTAGATATCCACGAAAAAAACCTAATCCCAAAATTTCAGTTGATTCCGATTTTGCATTCGCGAGTTATGCATGATTATGTGTATTACACTGCTCCATAGACAATGCGTTGTAATTTCGTTCTGGTGCACCAGAACGAAATTCAAATTTCACGATATCTTTGCTAAACGAATTAATCTGCAAGAAATATTTTGTACATAAACATTATGAAGCCAGAGGTTTCCAGTGATATAAAAATCTCAACTTTTTTTGAAAAAAGTGGGGGGATGAGGCTGTGGATCACGAAATGCCCTTTTAAAAGGGAATTTCGTGATCCACAGCCTCATCCCCCAAAACGTTGAGATTTTTTATACCACTGGAAATCTCTGGCTAGGCCCTATATAATATGATGTACCAAAAATTTCTTGCTCTCATGTCCCACAAAAAATACTGTCGAAACGCCATAAACGCTCATTGAGTTTAATATTGGCAAATATTTAATTATAGTTGATTTTTATTTGACATTTTCTCTGTTAAAAGGGAATTTCGTGATCCACAGCCTCATCCCCCAAAACGTTGAGATTTTTTATACCACTGGAAATCTCTGGCTAGGCCCTATATAATATGATGTACCAAAAATTTCTTGCAGATAATTTCGGGGTGGGTTTTTTTTTCGATTTTTCCCAAAATTGTTGGGAAATTTTGTAAGAACTGAGACAATTTGGGTTAAATTTGGCCACAAATGTTGACTTTTGGTATATCGATGGCTCCAAGTTTCTTGAAAAATTGGTATGGGTTCACTTTCAAATTCTCAGCGGCACACAAAACCAAACTTGAGTACACCCCTCCCTTATATAACGTAAGGAAAATCTCTTTTCATATTTTATGAAGGTCATATTATTAAGAGAAATCTGCAATTATAAGATTTATTTTTTGCCTTTGTCTGAAATGAAGTCCAGTTTTAGTCTTTGTCAAAGACCTCGCGATCCTAGGGGGGGCGAGCGGCGAAGCCGCGGTGGCGCTCCCACTACGGTGGTCCAGGCAGAGCCTTGTTGAAAGGCTAGTCCAGTTTAGAAGCTTTTAGAGCACCTTATTATTTAGCTACACAATTAAATTTCAATTTTGCTATTGTTAATCTACAGTGCAAATGCTTTTAGGGCTTGGTTAATGTTTTGTTCTATTTTTATATAAATTTACATCATCATCAACAACTGTCTTCAAGGTTGTGGTATTCCAGTTGAAATCCATACACCCTCTATGGAAGACCCTAATCCACCCCGTGCATGTAGATTTCAAATAGAGTTACCCATTCAGCAAAGGTAACCCCATTTGAAATTCACACCCCTGTGTGGAAGATTAATAAGGTCCGTACGGGGTGTATGGATTTGAATAGGAATAACCCTTTTTGACTAGAAGTAACAATAGCTAATGCAATTTTAAAAATTAGAAAAAATATACCTATAGCTAGATATATCTGTCCCTTAAGTGCTTTCGACTGGATTTAATTCCATTTATAAACATCACACCACACTTTCATACTTGTTTACAAATGCAATGCAACAATATATATTGTGTCTGTATTTTGTCCATACAAATAGAAGGAAGCATTTGACTTTGAGTAGATTACCTAAACACTCTAATAAAGTGTTCTTTGTGTTGAAATAGAAGAAAGGAGAAGTCCTCTATATTAAGCCTATATATTGCCAATTTGTCATTATTGAAACGAGTTTTTGATTTTATCAGTTCTACGTAAGTAAAAGGTAATGTATTCTTTATTTGAATTTTATCATTTGTTTTCCTACATTTCGCGCTTTGTTAATATCAGTTGGCACACCTGATATACATGTATTGCCAAGCTCCAAAATCTTCTTTCTTTCTTCCAATGTAAAATGTGGTCATGGTGGTCATGGTTTAGTCGGTCCGGGCGGATAATATAATATGGGTAGGGCCTAATATAATAATGGTGAGCTTTAATACGTGAACATACAGTAAAACATACATTCGAAATTATATATGATGTTTCCATGGCAACGGTACAACTAGAGTTGGGCCCTTCTTCCACTAATAATTACTGCAAGTGCCAGTTCCGTAAGCAGATGTGTTATAAATGGCTACCGAAATTTGGTAATTTTCCATTCATTGTACAAGTAGAAGCATGTAATATGTTAGCCAGAAAGAAAGTTTATTGCAAAGCAGATTTTATGAATGAACAAAAATCCTCTTTAACTCAATATTTGTGGAAGAAGACTATAGGTATACAATTGTATCACATGATGTTTTCTACCTCACGTCAAGACCCATCACCCATCCATTCTTATTTCCAAGTTTTGAGTTTGCCCCAACGATTTGGATTCTAGAAGCAACTAGACGTAAATTGTGGTCACAGACCACATGCACAAACCTAGCTGTGGTGGGGGATGTGGTGGGTGTGTGGGAGCTGTCAGGTGAATGTATTAGGTACTAATGATATATTGAACCTGTTGTAGTTACCTCTTACAGATGTCCAGATAACACAATTCTAAGATTTAGCTCCGGATGTCCTTTGACCTGACCCTTCAAAATGTTCAAAATTGTTCCCCTGGTCACGAGGATTGTTGTCACTGAGTATGAGCCTTGTATGTCCAGATAATGAAATTCTAAGATTTGGCCTAAGATGGCATTTGACCTAACCCCTACAAATGTTTCAAAATTTTCCCCAGGTCATGAAATTTATTGTCACCAAGTTTGAGCCCATACCCCTTACAGATGTCCAGTAAATGCACTTCTAAGATTTGACCTCTGTGTAACCTTTGACCCGACCCCTGCCAAATGTTCCCATGGTCATGATGGTCATGAGATTTGTTATCAATGAGTTTGAACCCCATACCCCTACAGATGTCCAGATAATACAATAAAAAATGTAACATTGTGACGTACTAGGCTATGTCTATAGTTTTGGCACCACATTGAACAAAATTGAAAAATGCTCCGATTTTGTTGAAAATAGTCCCAAATTACTGGCCATACCATGATAAATCTATAAAATAATAGTTTGTTCTATATAGGATGTTTCGTTACCTCAGGAGCTGTCAGGTGAATCTATTAGGTACCTGACCCTTCAAAATGTTCCAAATTGTTCCCCTGGTCACGAGGATTGTTGTCACTGAGTATGAGCCTTGTATGTCCAGATAATGAAATTCTAAGATTTGGCCTAAGATGGCATTTGACCTAACCCCTACAAATGTTTCGAAATTTTCCCTAGGGAGCACGTGTGGCCGAGTGGATAAGGTGCCCGACTGATAATACATAGGTTGTGAGTTCGAGCCCCGCTCGTGCCAACGTGCTGTGTCCTTGGGCAAGGCACTTTATCCTCATTGCCTACTGGGGGATGGGGTTGGGTTGGATTGGATGTTTGTATAGTTGTTTGTTTCAATGTTGCAATATTGGCGCTGATTAAGCTGCTGCCTGCAAATTGCATTGTGTCTGTTTAGTTGTGTTTAATGTACAATTCTAGCAATTTGACCTGCGGGTCACCATTAGAGTTTGAAATTTAAAAAAAACCTTCCTTTCTAGGTCATGAAATTTATTGTCACCAAGTTTGAGCCCATACCCCTTACAGATGTCCAGTAAATGCACTTCTAAGATTTGACCTCTGTGTAACCTTTGACCCGACCCCTGCCAAATGTTCCCATGGTCATGATGGTCATGAGATTTGTTATCAATGAGTTTGAACCCCATAATACAATAAAAATGTAACATTGTGACGTACTAGGCTATGTCTATAGTTTTCCCAGCAAACACAAAACGTTTTCGACATTATTCGCTAAAGGTTATAAAAGGTTGTCAGAAAACGTTTAAATGTCGGGTTATATAAAGGGTATATTAAGAGTATAAAACGTTTTCATAACCTTAAAAAACATTTTTTTATATTTTTTTGCTCAGCAAACAAAAATGTTTTACAGGAAACATTTAAATGTCGGGTTATATAAAGGGTATAAAAACGTGTTAATAACATTCCAAAAACATTCTTGAAAACTTGATACAAAACATTCTAAACAAAATGTTATTTTGTGGTTGAAAAAATATTTTGCGAAAAATGTTTGCCCAAAATATTCGCAATAACGTTTTATAAACGTTTTCATGACGTGACCTTTACATAACCCGACATTTAAATGTTATTAAAAGGTTTTGAAAAAAACATTTTAAGAATATTTCTGTGTTTGCTGGGTTCAAATATTTTAACATAATGTTATTTAAGTATTGACAAAATATTTGCCAAAAATGTTTGCAAAAATAGTTTAAAATAACATTTTTTGAAAACATTTAAAAAATATTGTTGTAGTGTGTTTTCATACAAAACGTTTTAATGACCTTTATATAACCCGACATTTTAATGTTTTTAAAACGTTTTTACCTAAACCAAAAGCCAAAATATAACTTATTTAAAACGTTTTTAAAACGTTTTTGTGTTTGCTGGGTTGGCACCACATTGAGCAAAATTGAAAAATGCTCCGATTTTGTTGAAAATAGTCCCAAATTACTGGCCATACCATGATAAATCTATAAAATAATAGTTTGTTTCGTTACCTCAGTAGCACATCAAAATCGACAATATATTGAGCCGCATTTCCAGCAAACACAAAACGTTTTCGACTACATTCGCAAAAGGTTGTCAGAAAACGTTTAAATGTTGGGTTGGGTATAAAACGTTTTCTTAACATTTAAAAACATTTGCTGATAACCTTTTGCAAATATTCTAATATAATGTTATATCAGTGTTGACAACATATTTGGCAAAAAAATGTTTGGAAAAAATATTTTACAATAACATTTTAAGCCATCCACTTACCGTATGCCATGCATATGAAATACCGGTATGCAATAATTAAAATGATTTAGGCCTATACTGTATTGTATATTATCAGATCTCAAAAATCGGGCCGCGGGTATCACGCTTAACACTTGTACAACGGGAGTTTGGCTACGCCTCGCTTGAGCTTCGATAATCCCCTAACATAAAGCAGAGAAGATGCATAAAGGCAACTATGTAACCAAGGAGTTTTTATAGAAAAGCCCCGCAGGGCACGAAAGCAAGGGTAAATATATTTTATGACACCACAAAATATAACAACGAGTAAATAATTGTGAAGCATCCCGGGGTGTGACAGAGGGCAAGGCTGGAAAATTGCAAAGCAAACAATAAAAAACCAATGATAGTCATTTTGCATGTCTTGCCCTGCAAACAATGGACGATCTACATGTAATACACACCAGGTCAAGGCATGACGGGGGCATGATCATCTGCCTTTATTCGGCTTTACCAAGGTTCAAGAAGGGGTCTTTGGGTGAGGAATTTGTGTTTAAAATAAGAGGGTGAGGTCTTAAAATAGGAACTTGGGGTCATTAGGGCAGCTGACAAAAACATGTTGCAAAAACAACAAAATACTTGGCCAGCCCAGGGTGACATCAATATGATGATATGATAACTTCAACATAATGCCTATGATATAGACTTGATATATTGCATTCTCTTTAAATCGATATAGGCCTAGCTAAAAGTGTACGAAAGGTTAAATGTCACCTATTGGCCATTTCCTGTGTGAAGCCCGGAAGAGAAGGAACTTAAAACATGGCTACTACTGTACGACGTAGTTTAATGCGGCATGTGGACCTACACTGTTAAAATATTTTTTGCATGGGAATTTGGCCTCAAGAAGTGCTGAAATATATGGTGATACTGCATCGAAATTAAATGATCACGGTGATACAAAAATGCCACCTAAAATTAAGGTATGTATAAATTATGAAACTCATCAAATTCAATTAACATTTAGTGATTAGAATATTGGTTCTGTCTACGCTGATTATTTTGGAAGTCATTAACACATTTGGAGAAATTAAAAGGATATCTCGTTTCCAAATAATTATTAAAAAGACAAAGTTAAAGATATTCCAGGAAGATTTTATAAAAACTTGGGCACTATTATAATGTCGACTGTACATTACTTTCATGTTTATAGATGATCATGATGATTTCTGTTTGCTGGTATCTATTGTCACCATAGGCAATAGATTTTCGAGGTGTGATCAAAAATCAATCAAATCTGGTCAAATTTAAGAGAAATGTTAGTTTTTAAGCACTGGACCAGTAAACTATAAGAACTAAAGGTTTGAGTTTTGGATGGTCAGTGGAATTTTAACTGGCCGGGGAAGTAAATAAGGATCATTTCCTGGGTGGGCAATATACGATTTATTATTTATTATTTTACAATCAAATTAGGGAAAATTACAGGGATGGCATCCTGGCAAAATTCAATCGTGCGACTGAAAAATGATATCTTTAACAAGAGGCAAAAGATTGGAAAATCAAACTTTTTGATTAAATATTAAATCGGAAAATTTAAGAAAGACAAGGGAAGTACTGTGAAATATGTCAAAATACAACTAAAAGTGCATTTCAAACGATTCATAATAGCAAAGTTAAAACAATAAACAGTAAATTTACTTTGATTGAGTTGCATTTTCCAAAATGTATTGAAATTATTTGATAAAGAATTATGAAAATCTGTTTGCTTCTCAGCAATTGAAAAGAATAAAATACACTGTTTGATTAAGTTAACAATATCTGGTCTTTAATTAAAAGTAAAATATGATTGGTACATGAGCAATAAATGCACATACAATCACAATATTCATATGAATTAGTACTTAACCACCAGTCTTCTTCTGATGATTAAGGGTAGACGGGGTATTGTTGGTCGAAGCAACCTAAAAATTGATTTTTATTATCTAGATCAATATATTATTGAAAAATAACACCTTGATGTTTTACAAAAGTTCATTCTACAAATCGTATACTTTGCAAACTTGCTTAATTTATTTTTGTTAATGAGTTATGTACGTCTTACAAAAGTGTTGTTGTTTCAGCCCTATTTACAACGTAACTCAAGAACCGCAGCACCTTTAAAAGTATATCTGTGATATTTTAATTCTTCTACACACTCGCTATGAATTGAGCAATGCAGTTTTTGCCAAAGCTCACAGTACCATTCGTAAGATGCTGTGAACTACCAAATCACAACAGTATAAAATAGTTCATAACCTTTTAAAAAGTGTTCTGGTACAATGTTCTGGCTGGCTGATGTATATATTCTTGTTCGCTTATTCTACGAAAATCACTGTTCAATGAAGTCCATTGTACACTTGCCTTTATATATCCTTTGCGTAAAATCCTCGCACAGAAATGATTATGCTTTCTCCAAACGCTCAACTCCTTGCACAGTTGACACTTTCTCCAGCTAAGATAGGCTACTTCTTTCGCCAATCACCCTCTTTCTTCCGGAAACATGCTTTTTCCTGCACTGATTTGTTTTATTGACAGATGTGTTGTTTTATAAACCAGACTCCAGCAAGTCGACAGAAGAACTTTGTACCTTTATGTACTCGAAATCTCCTTCGTTGCTGTATTAAAATAGCACATTATTGCTTATGCAAACTGGTTCAAATGTGCCTCCTTTTGAAGCACGACGACCAACACATTATAGGGAATCTACAATCTCTCATCATATTCTGCCAAGAGCAAACTAAATTGCTTTCACCTTTTATACTCACAATCTATTAATAGACCATTCTGACACATGCAGCTTATTTTAGAAATGGGAATTTCCGATTAGCATTAGGCAATGCATTTAGATGAGCAAACTGGGAATTCCCAAATATTAATTAAACATTAACCTTTCTCATTGCATCACTTCCTGGGGTTTTCCAAACATGATGTCATATTCACTTTACATTATCGGGGATTCACCCAAATGGTGCAATACACTGAACTTTCTAGAGAGCAGGGGATTTCCCAACAATCCAAAATTAGATATGATTCGATTTGTTTTGATCAACTTGATGAATGAGAAGGGATTACTCAGGGCACATCACACTAAAAATATCAAGTATTTCCTAACCAATTATAAACCTATTGTATTTGTGATATTTACAAGTGTTTCCGCTATATTCCTCAGAAAAAGCCGTGAAATTGTTAAATTTAATACTAACATTTGGTAGTAAATGGCTACCCTGAATTATCATAATTATATTGACATACTTCCCAGCTATAATTAAAAGCAATTCTTATAGTAAATTCAATACATGTTATTATATTAAATAATGGAGCCCCCAGGTTGAACCACAGTCGAAATGTGCAAAAAGTATACTACAAAACATTAAACCTCAAAACAGAATTTGTTTTCTATCAACATTTAAAATGTAGATTGATAACTATATTTGGCTGCTCAAAGATCTCAAATGAGCAATGATGTATATCTGGAATATTTAAAATCATGATTCAAATCTAATTTGTACAAATTCAAAGAAATATTGGGTCAAATGGTGTTAAACATATACCTTAATGACCTTTCATATAGCACTTTCTCAAATTGGATGACCTATAGTTACATTTTCTGAATCATTTAATCGGAGAAGCTTGAACAGTTTATATAACTGTGCTCCTGTATATGAAAAATGTGACCTTGGAAATTTTGCATTGCCCATGGGTGATGATTTACCCCCAGCATTTGTCCTATTAGACAATACGAAGTATGTGTTGATATTCACACTGACAATGTGAATAAAAAGCTCGTCAAACCTTTCACAAATGAGTACCCACTTTACTGTAGGGAATTGTCAACAACAACAACAACAAAACGGGGGGGGGGGCAACCAAAACGACAGGAAAAACAAAAAGGTTATAATCGTGTTTTACTCTTTCTTTTCAGAAAGTCAAACCCAACCGAAGACATTACTTTGAGATCAATAAAGACGATTTATCACCAATAAAAGAAATAGGTGATGGAGGATTTGGCACGGTTTTCCATATGATATGGAAGAAAGATGGCAAAGCTGATCTGGATGTTGCAGCGAAAAGATTATACAAAGTTGACGAACATGAACTAGATATGTTATCTATGCTTGACCACCCTAATATCGTAAAGCTGATAGGGGTAGTTCCTGAACGTGTACATTTCATGCTTATCTTGGAACTCTGTGAAGGCGGTTCTTTGCGCAATTATCTTAGCAATCATAGAGACGATCTTCCGTTTGAGCTTCAGAGATCATGGGCGGAGCAGGCAGCAAGAGCTATTGAATATCTACAGCATAAGGGTGTCATACATAAAGATATCAAATCGGATAATTATCTTATAGCCAATGGAAATGTTTTGAAGTTGACAGATTTTGGATTAGCAAGGTTGGGGGACAAGACTACTAATCATGCGACAGAAAGAGGCACAGCTGCGTATATGGCACCTGAAGTTTTCACTGAAGGAATTTTATCACCAAAACTCGATATATTTGCATATGGAGTTGTACTTTGGGAGATAGTGACAAAACAGATTCCTTTTGCGGGACAACCACGAGGGAATATTCTATACCAAGTGTGCCAGTATCAAAAACGTCTACCGATTCCAGAGGATTGCCCGGGAGAGTTTGCGTCCCTTATGAGACAGTGTTGGTTAGAGGACCGCTTCAAGAGACCAACCATCACAAATATATTGGAAGTACTCAAACGGAGAAGCATTCATAAGTGTCTTAACAAAGGTAAGCATGATGATAAGGTCCTTCTCTTGGATCAGCCTTTGCATCTCATGTGACGCTATACGCTACCGTGACCAATTCTGTTCTCATATATAGAAAAGTTGGAACATTCAGTTAAAATTAGATAGATTGGCTCTCTCTGGCTTATAGCGAAAGTAGGAAAAATGGGAAACCGTTCTCATACACTTTTTGGATAAGCCTTCATAAGTGTAACATGTGTAAAGTTGCATGCACTAGTCCAGAAAACACTGGTATCGGTAAGACTCTTGCCAGTCATCTCAATCGTACATGGTTTTTTATTTAATTGGTTTTTTTTTCCTAAACATGTATGGATCCTGATTTGTTTTTGGAAGGCGAGTCTTGCTTATATTGTTTTGATATAAATTTCAATTTGGTTTGTTTTTTAGAGTCAACACAAAAAAACCGAGAATGGATTCTGCAAAGCGAGCTCGGCAAATTTGGTGCAGCACAGGGCATTGCCATATGCCCAAATGGAGACATTGCAGCAACAGATTACGGAGGTGCACGACTGAAAGTCTACTGCAGGAAAGGCAAACTGATACATCAGGTGAAGTTCAGCGATGGTCACCAATCAACGTCACCATTTGCTGTTGCAGTCAGTGCCGATGGAACCTACTTCGTGACGGACCAGACCAATTGCGTGACAACTATTCACGCTTCTACTTACACCAAAGACAAATTCAGTGTTACTTTGCCAGAAGACAAGTCATCTACCAATTCTGCCAAGAAAATAATGCTCGCGGGTTTGACTCTAGATAACAATGGCAATCTGCTGATTGGATGTCCAATGAACAAGGATGGGTATATCTTGACTTACACTCAAGACGGTGTCCGTCTAAGTAGTGTTAAGGTCGCTCTCCGACCTCAGTACCTCTCAGTGACCCGTCTGAACACAATAGTTGTAAGTTCCTCAGATCCTCAGACGATACAAGTCGTAGATCGCGGAGGGAAAATGCTATTCAGGCTCAATGCACCTGAAACGGTATCGCATTGGTGGCCTCGTGGTGTTTGTTGTACAGAAGGCACCATCATCGTCTCCAACAATGGAACAACAATATCTGACAAAGGCATCTACTGCTATTCCATTTCTGGTCAATACCTTGATTGCATCACCAAGGAAGTATCACATCCAATGGGTCTTGCTGTGACTGACGATAACAAGACATTAATGGTGGCTGAAAGAGATGGAGGTGTCAAAGTCTTCAACTGCAAGATCATTGGTGTTAATCTGTTGTTTGGAAACAGCAAGGAACAGGTTGAAATCGCTACCACTGAAACCGTGACGACTGTTGATATCAATACTGAAGTTACTAGGAACATTCCAAACATACTGGCGCCTTCTGCACCTTTGGTGGAAAGTACGGACGGTGTCGGTGAAGCTTGTCTCGACTATAATGGTAGTTCAGTGAATGTCAGCAGCCTTTCTTCGCAAATCCAGGTTGCACATCAAGTCGATATTTTATCGTCGTCTCCACCAGGAAGCCCTCTTTGTCTTGATGTCAATGATGAAGGTGAAAATGGATCCAGAAATTCATTAACTTCTGGCTCATCGAAGTCACCATGGGAAAGGAACACCTCGACAAACTTGGATGATCTACAGTGGCTTGATTATTTGTAAATGCACAGTGTTGGTGATCACAAGTTTACCTTTAGCTTTCAAAAAATTAATAATAATTATTTGAATCAATTATTCATTGCTGGCATGCCTGACGGAGGGGGGCTGACAAGAAAAAAAAGAAAAAAGACTGATATTCTTTGTTCTTAGTACTGTTGAAATACACACATATTCGGTATAACACCTTGATTTGGCTATAAAATAATGTAGAATAACAAATTATCGCACGCTTCGGGCGAAATGAAACAATTTGTATAAACTTTCACTTCATATACTATCCCAGCCAACACAAAACGTTTTACACATAACGTTTAAGTTGACTTAAAGCCGTCCTCCTGGGGTAGGTCCCGGAGATGGCTTTTCAACTAGTTTGAGTCTCCATAGCTGTCTCCATAGATGTCCTGCCGCTACTACTAATGGTATAACTGTCTCTGTACAGAAGTGCTTGATGTCCTCAAGCCACTTTTTCTCAACAAGTCTTTCTCTGGGTCTGTTGCCTTCTATGTGACCTTCGAGCAGGATTTTTGGATATCGGGAGTTGCTCATTCTTTTCACATGACCAAAATATTTGAGTTTTTTCGTTGCCGTTAGTTCTTTGGGGTAACGTAGCAGCTCCCGGATGTTAGTGTTTCTGATCATTTCTTTCCCTTCTTGTGACTCATAATATCTTCTTGAGTGTCCAGGTTTAGACCAGTACTCGGTATAATTCAAGTTTGGTTGAATTCTTGATATCTTTCGACTTCCAAATGGGGTTCAGCTTCTGCATGGATCCCATAGCAAGATCTATCTTACGTTTGATATCATTTTCATTGCTGGGGGTTTCTGATATTACCCCTCCCAGGTATATGAAATCCCCGGGTGAAATCCTGCACCTGCTTGAGAGGTTTCCCGTCCGAATCAGAATATCAAGTTGCACTTTATCTCTGTTGGTGACCAATATTAATATAAGTCCAAACTTCTTGTTGAATGTATCGACTCTTGTAACCAGGACCTGTAGATCTTCTTTTGTTTCAGCCAAGAGGACAATATCGTCTGCGAAGCGGAGATTATTGATGTGTTGCCCTTGCACTTTTGCACCTATCTGTTCATCTTGGATAGCCAACATTAGCACTAGTTCCAGCAGAATGTTGAAAAGTTGTGGAGACAGAATGCATCCTTGACGAATTCCTGTCCCAGTGGTAAACCAAGGTGTAAGCTCTCCATTGACCCTTACAGTGCTTTGAGATGTTCCATAGAGTGCTCTCAGAAGATCGACGGTCTTTGACCAGTAGTCCAGGTGTCGCATGGCTTGCCAAAAAGACCCTCTTCTCTTGCCACACAGTTTCGAAGGCCTTCTAGTAGTCTATAGCAGCCAGTTGTCTTAGAATGAAGAGTTGATCTATGGTGCTTCTTCCCGGTCGAAAGCCTGTTTGGGATTCAGCATGTATGTCCTCTGTGTTTGCATTCTTTTGTGGAGTATACTACAGTTTATTTTTCCTGCAAGGCTAAGGAGGCTGATGCCCCTGTAGTTAAAGCAGTCTAAGTTGTCCTCTTTCTTAAAAATTGGGACAATAACAGCTCGTCCCCAGAATTTCACCTGTGTCCCATATTCTCAGTTTGTGTATGATCCTGACACCTGGTTCTCCTGTAGCTTTCAGTTCCTCTGCTGAGATCCCATCAAATCCAGGGGATTTTCCTGTTTTGAGATGTCTGATGGCTGCACGAACTTCGTCTATCAGGATGTTTGCTTCCTCCCCTTCTTCAGGAATGGTTGGAATTGTTTGGAGGATGGAGGTGTCATCACTGACTGTCTTTATTGAATAATTCTTCAAAACTTTCTTTCCATCTATCCTTGACTGCCTTGTCTTCAGTTAGAACTTTGCAATTTTTGTCTTTGACACTTCACATTGATGTGAGCGAGTCCCTGTGATTGTTTTTTTTTATGGCGGAATATATCTATGCTTGGGTTTCTTGGCTTCATGCGCATCATCCACTTCTTTGCACAGTTGTTGCAGCCAATTATCTCTACACTCTTTCGACTTGCATTTTATTTCCTTATTTAAAAAGTTGTACTTGGAATCTACCATTGTCACTTCATGTGTCTCTCTAGTCTCTTCCGATTTGATTTAAGTTTTGTAACCTCGTAACGAGGGTGTCTGTTTGCCCTTAGTTTCACTTTCAGCTCGAGTTTTAGATCAGCAAGGACCATCTGGTGGTCTGATCCAATATCGGCGCTAGAGCTCCGTGAGTTTGATATGCAGCTTTTCCATTTTTGTTGTATAAGAATGAAGTCAATTTTGTTTTTTGTTGAACCATCTGGGGATTTCCAGGTCCACTCACGGCTAAACTTTGATGTTTGAATTTGGTGTTTGATATGCAGAAGTTGTTGGTGGCGCAAAGGTTTAGGAATTTTCTCCTCTTTGATTTCTCTCACGTACACCACAACCAAATTTCCCAAGTATACCATTCCATGGTTCCCAATCCTTGCCTACTTTGGAATTGAAATCTCCCATCACTATCAACATGTCTTGGGATTGGGCTTCATTTGTAGTTCATTGTAGATCTTCGTAGAACTCATCCATTTCATCTTCAGTGTTGCTGGTATTTGGTGCATAGACCTGGATAATTGTTGCTGCTACTACTTCGGTCCGCAGCCTGGCTGAGATTATTCTCTGAGTGATTGGACTATATCATCCTAAAAGTGACTTCTGTGCATTTTTGTTTAGCACCAAAGCCACTCTTTTTCTGTGGGTACCGTATCTCTGTAGCTTGAGCAAAGAAATTGGAGTCCACCTTGTTTGAATTCTCCTTGTATTGTGAAATGGGTTTCAGCGAGTTTTGATGCATTGTGCGCACATTCCATGTGCCTATCCCAATTGATTGCTTTTGCGTCTTAAAAAGCCCTCTTTCCTTCAGGTTCATCAGCAGCAGCCCGTCGAATTGCAGATCGGTATGGTGTTTCCCTTGATGAAGGAAGATCATCATCCCTTCCAATACGCTTTGAGGTTGATGCATCATCATGCTCTTGGATTTCCAGCCCTTGGGAAATTGTGGCTGGTTAATATCAGGTTCTTTAATCCTGGTGCTGTAAATTTGACTCATGTTGTTGGGTTTAGTGGTCTTTTTATACTAAAGCGGGTGGTGAAGGACCTTAACTTCTCTCCCTGCAGGTCACTACCAAGTGGAATTCAGTAGGTTGATGTAGGCTCCTCTTTGATGCTCAATTAAACTAGACACTGCGACTCAATATGCCTAGCCACCCTGGTCTGTCCGTCCACATTGAATTAAATCAAAGGGTTAACAACCCTTACCGCTTGAAGGTAGACCAGGACGCTAACCTGTTATCTCACAAGTCGGTTGTCCACCTAACTCTACGTGGTATACTATGTGCTGATACTACTCTATCTACACTAGCACTCATTACCAAGGACGTCTCCTCCTTGTATGATCCACCACACAAGTGTGTTAGGATAAGTATGGTCCACCACACACAAGTGTAGTAAGAGACTACAGGTTTAGGGAGTGGTGATGAGCGTGTAACAACAGCTCTCGCAAAGCTCTCACAATATTGCATGATTGTAGTGGAAATAGTGTTTGTTGTGTGTTTGTTTTTTAACCAGTGGTCTACCTAAGCATCTAGCATCTGCAGGACAACTTATATGACTCAAATGTCTACATTTAGTGAGTTTTTAACATTTTATGATTTTCCTCTCCCTGAATTTGGAACTCTGGTCTACATACACAGTGCACTGCAAGTATTTCTACATTGAGATAATCACAGCTATAAACTCCATTGACATTTTCAGCTATA
Source organism: Amphiura filiformis (assembly GCF_039555335.1). NCBI lineage: Eukaryota > Metazoa > Echinodermata > Ophiuroidea > Amphilepidida > Amphiuridae > Amphiura > Amphiura filiformis. The sequence continues at coordinate 18,123,217 of NC_092633.1, read as the reverse complement.
GTATAGACCTTTCTTTTAGGTCATCATCACTTGGGCAATCATGCAGTCATAAGCCTCTTCAAGGACTTTGATTTGTTATCATCATGGTACTTATATTAATTCAACTCATCCTCATCAGTGGACTTTGTATATCAAATGGAACTGATAGTGATAATCATCATGTCATATGCCCTATGGCATACAAAAGCATTCAAGTTTATAGACCTTGGCTAATAACTGAAACCCGTTATGTTGGCAAAAGAATTAACATCTACCATAACTCCACAGCTACATTTCGATATCGCCTACTGATTGCTGGCGATGTGAATCCAAATCCTGGTCCACATTTTGATGATAGTGAACTATTTATCCCCCCTTGTACTGCAACATCTGATCAAAGCAAGCTTCCTATTAAATACACTAGGGAAGCCCTCTTGAGTTTCAACACATCCCATCTCCGTATGCCAACTGAAGACTGGCAGAGGGTGAAAGAACTGAAATTAAATGCCACACGTCTCACTCGTAGGAAGAATCGTAATCGTGAAAACCGTAACATCAGAGCCTCATCAAGTGAGCCTACATATGATCATGACGACCTAAGTGAACATGTTTCAAATAATAATCATGAAGCATCAGAATCAGATTTACAAACTTTAATTGATACTGACAGTTATAATCATTTTCGCACAAAAGGCTTTCACTGCATCCACCTAAATGCAAGATCCATGTCTCCCAAAATGTCTGAAATCAAACTTTTGGCATCTGAAATCAAGCCCAGCATTTTTGCCATCAGTGAGAGCTGGCTTGATGACTCAATTAGCAACTGCGAAATTGAGATTCCAGGTTTTTCTGTGATTCGAAATGATCGCAACAGAGATGGTGGTGGGGTCTGCATTTATGTGAATTCCAGTCTTGCTTTTAATGAAAGAACTGACCTCCAAGACTCTAAACTTGAAGCAGTATGGGTTGAAATTCTTTTCCCCAAGTCTAAACCTGTTATCATAGGTGTTTGTTATAGGTCACAGACACATTCTGAATTTGACTTTACTGATAGGTTGGATAATGTCATAACTAAAATTCCAAATGATAACGATGTTATTATTCTTGGCGATATGAACATGTGCAGTATTCGTTTTGATTCCTATTATAAGAAATATCACGAAATGCTCAGCCAATCTGGTTTTAAACAGCTGATTTTTACACCTACTAGAGTTACTGCTACTTCTAAATCAGCAATTGATCATGTGATATGTAATAACATGCAAAAAATCAAGAAATATGGTGTTATCAAGTATGGTGTCAGTGATCATTATATAACCTATTGCACAAGGAGTAGTATGAAACAAAAGTCATTTTCTCACAAATGTATTCAAATCCGTTCTACAAGGAAGTACAATAAGGACAGTTTTGTTGAAATTTTAAACAATGAGAATTGGTCTTCGGTTTACAACTGTACCAATGTTGATGAGGCATGGATGTCTTTCTGTGATCTATTCACCACAATCCTTGACTCTGTGGCTCCTCTTAAAGAGATTAGAATAAAAAATCATTCTGAGCCCTGGATCACAGCTGAAATTCTTGAGAGTATTCGGGAACGGGATAGTTGGTTGCGCAGATCACGGAGAGACAAACATGACCCTGAACACTACAATATGTACCGTATGTTGCGTAATAAATTACACAATGACATCAAAAATGCAAAACGAAATTATATTGTTGATAAACTTGAGGAAAACAAGGATAATCCAAAGCAATTGTGGAAACAACTTAAAACCCTTGGGTATCAGAAAAGTACTAAGGAATCTAACGGTATTGTTTTAGATGTTGAGGGTGAAAAGCTTTTTGACAAAAGGGATGTTGCGGATCATTTCAATCATTTTTTTACTGAAATTGCTTCCAATCTGGTTGGTAAACTTCCCAAACAATCTACCTTTGATTATAGTGTTGATACAGACACATTTAAAGATTTTTATAAGAATGTTCTGGCTGACTCCTTTGAACTTCAAGAGGTTTGCGAGGAGTTTATTTTTGAGGAATTAAACAGTCTTAATACAAGCAAGAGCACTGGACTTGACAACCTTCCAGCCTGTTTTATCAAAGATGCGGCAGAGGCTATTAAAGGGCCAATCACTTTCATTATCAACCTTTCTATTCGGTCCGGCATTGTTCCAACTCAAATGAAATTGGCAAAAGTCATCCCTCTCTACAAAAAGAAGAGTAGGCTGGATGCAGGTAATTATAGACCTGTTAGCATTCTCCCAGTTGTCTCCAAAATTTTAGAAAAGGCTGTCTTTTTCCAATTGAACAAATTCCTGGTTGAAAATAAACTTCTTTATGAACTCCAATCTGGCTTCAGAGGATCATACTCAACTGACACTTGCCTCATTCACCTTCAAGATCATATCAGAAAGAAAACTGCTGCTGGCTTCTATACTGGGATGATTTTATTAGATATCCAGAAGGCTTTTGACAGTGTTGACCATAAAATCTTGTGTAACAAACTGTCTGCCATGGGTGTTAAGTCCACAGCCTGGTTTGAATCTTATCTTTGTGATCGTAAACAAATTGTTCAAATTGATGGGGTTGAGTCTGATCCTCTTGTCATAACATGCGGAGTTCCCCAAGGCAGTATTTTAGGTCCTCTTTTATTCCTATGCTATGTTAATGACATGTCCACTTCTATTAATTGTATTATGTTGCAGTATGCTGATGATAGTGCTTTGATATATTCCGACAAAGATCCAGAGAGAATCAGTCATGTTCTTCGTGATAACTTGGAGAGCTGCAATAAATGGCTTATAGAAAATAATCTCTCTCTGCACACAGGCAAAACTGAACTGATTCTCTTTGGATCAAAGCGTAAGGTTAATAATGTTTCTGATTTTTCTATCATTCTTAACAATGGTCAAATAATTAAGTCTAAACATACTGTTGTTTATCTTGGTCTAGAACTTAATCAGTTTCTTGATGGTGAGGAAATTGCAACCAAAATTGTGAAACAAGTTAATTCTCGTTTGAAATTCCTCTACAGACAAGCAAATTTTTTTAATCAAAAAGTGAAGAAAATGGTCTGCTCAGCTATTGTTTTGTGCCTGTTTGATTATTCTATTTCCTCCTGGTATTGTGCTATTTCTAAATATCATTCGATCAGATTGCAGCGAGCTCAGAACAAAGTTATCAGATTTATTCTGGGCAAAGATCACATGTATCATATTAACAAAGCTGACTTTCAGGATTTAGGCATTTCAAATATCAGGACAAGGGCTGAGCAGCTCCGTTTGAACCATGTTTTTAATATTTTTCATGATGTTTGCCCAAGCTATATGAAAGAAAACTTTGTCAAATTATCTCATCTTCATCGTTATAACACTAGGGGTAGCAATTTTAACTTCCAAGTTCCAAAAATCAAAACAGCAGATTCTGCTTCCTTTTTTTACAATGCAATCCATGATTGGAACACACTTCCCGAAAATGTAAAATTGTGCAATATAAAATCAAGGTTTAAAAAAGATGCTAAAATTATCCTCTTAGACCACATGGTTATATAGTTTTTAATATTGTAATTTAGGTGTTTCATGTTTTAAATAGTTGTAATATATATATTTTTTCATTGTTATTTATAAGGACCCCTTTGGAAATAAGTCGCTGACTTTAAGGGATATCCTTGGCGTATTATCGTGTCAATTTTTATGTTTTAATTTGTATTTTATAATAATTATGTTTTTGTATAATGTTCTGTGCAATATGTTATTTGACTCTTACGATGATATGCTTAATAAACTCAAATCAAATCAAATCAAATCGAGGGGTAAACGTTTGAATGTCGGGTTATATAAAGGCTATAAAACGTTTTAATACCATTTTTGAAAACCTGTTGCAAAACATTCAAAACAAAATATTATTTAAGGGATCTGAATGAGCGTTTTAAGCGTTTCAACAGTATTTTTTGTGGGACATGAGCACATCAGACATATCGAATTGCATTCTGAATACAAAGAATGTCTTTCTGATATCTAATACAAATTTTATGACAAATTACTAGTATTAAAATTTGATATTTTTCACATTTTTGATATATAACAGTCTTCGAAGTAAATTTGATAAATCTAATGATATATTCTTAAAATGAATGTAGCTGGGAGGAAAAGCCGATGATCAATTGAAAATTTTGACCTTTCATATTGAAGATATGGATTTTTTCCCAAAAAGAGCTAATTTTTTTGGTGTTTTGGGGAAAAATCCATATGTTCAATCTGAAAGGTCAAAATTTTCAATTGATCGTCGGCTTTTCATCCCACCTACATACACTTTAAGTATAAATCATCAGATTTATAAAGTTTACCGAGTACTGTTAAATATCAAAAATATCAATTTTAATGATTTGCCATAAAATGTGTATTACATTGCGAATTTCAAAAAATCAAAATTATTTGATATCAAAAGGACATTCCTCGTATTCAGAAAGCAATTCGATATGTCTGATGTGCTCTAATGTCCCACAATAAATACTGTCCAAACGTTCATACCCCACCCCTTAAGTGTTGACAAAATATTTTGCAAAAATGTTTGCCCAAAATATTTTAAAATATCACGTTTTCATGACCTTTATGTAACCCAACATTTAAATGTTGGATCAACGTTTTAAGATCATATTTTGTGTTTGCTGGGATGAAACTGAAAATGTCCATGTTAGTGGGGAATGGTTATCTATTCATAGTAACCACATACCGGTACATACATTTATCTTTCCGAGTGGGAAAATCAGAGTAGATTAAAGGCATGCTGTTGCAGCATGCAACATAAACTGAAAGTACCACAAATTACTGGGTGAAAAGAAGTTATACCAGTTCTGTTTTGTCACTTAATCAAATATTTATTGTCAAAATATTTCCACACATATTTCATTAACAATTATACAGATATATTTGTTTGCTCATATAAATATGCAACTCAACGGCAGTACACACGGTTTATTATGCTTTATGGTTTTGCTTTACAAGAATCAAAATGTGAAAAAATACTCACTTTTATCGTAATAATTCTGTACCTTTTTAAAGCGAGCTTTGATACCTATTGAAATCATAATGTTGTCCCTGAAGGTGAATGTAATGTTAACTCCATTGACTTGATAATGAAATAAAAACTTGGAATCTCCAAAACAGAAATGAGTATTTTTTTTGTATTGAGATTTAAAAAATTATTATCATTCAAAACCACTGAAAAGAAAACATACAACCTCTTGGGTATTCATAACAAGAACCCTGTGTACTGGATTTGGGTCACATACATGCTTAGTTGAAACAAACTAACATGAAAACCAAACTCTGTGACTATAACTTTCAGACAGACTTAGGTTGGAATAATGTACTTTGTTACAACTTTCCATATGGTACTATGTAAAAACTATGAAAGAACTCTATTCAAAGCTGTTATTATAAATATGATATCAAAATATAGAAATTAATATATTTTCAAGCACATATTAAGTATTTATTGTCACTGAATATCACAAAGGATAACATTGCATACAAAAATCCGAACTAATAAATGTCTTGCAGTTAGGATGTATTCTGACATTTATATCTAGTATGGACATTTGTCTCCAATAAGACTGTTATACCTATACGGTCCACAACTTATAAGTCAAAAAATATTTTACGAAATGTAAAAATGTAAAATGATATGTATAGCCCTATTTGTTTTCCACATGTGGACCAATTTATAGTGTCACACGTCATTGCGTTCAGTCACAATGATTCATTGTGTAAGAAAAAAGGCCGTTTTGAAAGTTTCACCCGAGTCCATAGCAGTCAGATTTTCTTTAACAAACACATGAATAGACCTGGCCTACTGTATTGTTTGAGAGCTGACTCCTATGGTCTCCTATGCAACTTTTAACACTGTTTAAAACGGGCTCTTTTTTACATAATGAACCATTGTGACTGAACGCAATGACGTATGATGCTATAATTTGGTCCATATGTGTAAAACAAATACGGCTACCCATACCTGTTTACCCGCTTGCATTTTGTCAAATATTTTTCGATTTCTTTTAAAAAGTATTTAGGGTGAACTTATAAGTTGTGTACCCTATAGTACCAACTACCAAATATTCTGGCCTTATAACCTTGTAAACTGACATCACTATCCCTTAATATTAAGTCTTCATAAAGAAATGCTGGGTTGTTGGGTGGGTACAATTTCAACTGGTGGTTAACATATTAGCTATAATAAGGCAAAAAAAATGTTTGTTTCCTGTAGCGCACACGCATTACGTTTTTGACGGCTTATTTTGCGCATTAGAATTTTTTTTTACTTACAAAGAAAAAAAAAAACCAGAAAAAATCGCAATTAATAATACAGAACACTACTGGAGTAAACATTTACACATTACACAACAAACGAGCATAGTGAAAAGCTTCTGGAGAAAACATCACAAATTTTTTTAAATACCTTTTTTAATCTGCAGGTTGAAAGGGGATCATAAATATTCTTGAATGTGAAGAAATATGATTTTTTTGTGTGTGTCGGAGAGACCCACTGTAAATTTCCATTCCAATTTGCAGCAAAAAAGGAATTTTTTTTTCATTTGAAGACATGGATTATAAACAAAAAAAAAATAAAAATAAAAAAACACATTTCGCATTTGACTTTTTTGACCTGCTACAGGAAACAAACATGTTTTTTTTTTTGCCTTATCCTAATGTCTGACAGGTATTTTAATCATTACAGTATGGCCAGCAACTTACTTGAATTCCCAGCAAAGCTGGCTTGTGTAAGAAAAGATTAAGGTATAGCCTTACGATTTGTGCCCTTGTAATAAATTAAAGTATAGCTTGCTACACAATTTCATTGTGTTATTCTGACATTTTCCTTTTAATTTACAACCACTTGAATACAAAACATTTAACTTCATTTTTACCATCAACATCAGTTTATTTACAATACCCATATCGCAATCATCTAGGATGCCAAGATCTACACATGTTTGATATCATTATATACACCTACATGCATATTGTGCATTTTAATTAAAATAACAAATGCCTATTTATACATTATATTGTGTATTAAATAGCTTCATAAGCTTTAACAGCATGATTTATACTTATATCTTTGCTGCAATATAACATCACAGTATTTACCAAATTATACCTTTCATGCAAATCCGTAACACATCCCCAATCCTAAAAAAACTACCATTTAGTCTGTTCTATAATCATGTTTTTTAAACAGATATACACATTTTGAGTTAATTTTGGGAATGTCAAAATGTATACTATACATGTGACAAAAAAATGAAAAAGGGTATTACAAGTTTAAGGATTGAAAACATCCCAATTGGATTGTGCTTAACTTTCTAAGGTAATTTCAAAATACAAATTATACAGTTTTTGCAAAAAAAGTAAAAACCTTTGTTTATTTGGTTTACTGACAGTTCAGGAGGTAATACTTGAAGATCTGTAATTGAATTGTCAAAATATTTACAAACAGAATCTATTATTTCATTATATAAATTACGGATACAATTTCTCCATCGAAGGTCTGTAATAATTGTTTCTTTCTGATTCATAAAATTGAGATGGTCGAGTTATGAATGATCTGCTCCCCTCACTGAAAATCTTCTGCTGAATACCCTGCCAATGGCTCATGCTATGAGCTATTCCAGTTGAAACCCATAAAGCCTACGGAAGATATGACCTTAATCTCACACACAAGGATCCAGTGTAAATTTGGGGTTACCTCAATGGGTGATTCCATTTGAAATCTATACACCTGTGTGAAACTGTTATTGATATAATTTCCATAGGGGGTGTATGGATTTCAACTGCAATATACCAATAAGAACCGCATACCAATATAATTATGTGAAATGTTACACAAAATGAGTCATTTGAAGGGACTGCCTTTTGAGGAGAGTGATTTTAGCTCTCCTTAGTTGACCATTCTCTCCTTACATTCTACTGTAAATGCTCTAAACAGAGCTCTCCTTGAAGACTCCAGAAGAGCTATTTAATGCTCTCCTGCAAATTCCAAAAGACAGTCCCTGCATTTGATGCTATAATATTATTGGTTTCAACAAAATAGAAATAGTTACACTTTGGGAGCCATGTTTAATTTTCATCAATTTGACAGTAGGCCTATAATGAAGATGAATTCATCTGTAAGTATGTTTTATGAAAAAATCAAAAGCGGAAGAAAAAAGCTGAAAATTTATCATCTCCCATATTATTTACTCATCACAGATTGTAGCTTTTGAGTGACTTCAATTTTTTGTGCAAAACAATTTTCAACTAACAAATATAAAATTGGAAAAAAATCTGACATCATCATTATTTAGCAGTGGCGAATCCAACACGGTTGTTAGTACGGTCAAACTCTGTGTAGTACTTGCGGATGAAAACATCTCCCAAAATCCACAATGGACCTGCTGGTTCTGGGACATCAAGGCCTAGGAAACCACTGATGCACACAGTCTCTCCAGCTTGTGTCTCCTAAAATGGGAAACCAAGAAATATGAAGAAAAATTTACAAAAAGCATCAATTACCTAAGTTTTCTACAATTGTGTGCAACATAGGACACTTGATATTTTTAAGACCAATACACATTAATGTTTTCATAGTTGAAGACTTTGTGCTTCCTCCCCCTCCATGCAATGTCAGGATATACAGAGCACAAATACCACTACATTCAGCACTCAGCATTGTTACAGGAGAGAGGCAATGTGTAAACTGGAAATTTCTGATTATAGGTAAATGGTTTTATTACAATGCATTCTTTCATTGAGTTGGACAAAGAATGAGACCCAAGGTCCTAGGTTCAAATCTTGGGTGATGTTTCCCATTCTTTGTTAAACTAGGGGAAAGAATAATGTGATCAATGCCTGAAACTCTTTGAATGGGCATTTTTGATTTTTTTTAAGTATGGACAATCCACTGGTTGATAAAATATCTTATTCACATGAGGGCTATGCTTATGGGAAGCAGGCCCATATTTATTTATAGGAGGTGGGGACTGAAAAATGGAGCTTTTGGAAAAAAAAATATTTAAAAAAGGGCCAATTTCAACATTTTTACAGGAAAAAAAGTTGTTTTGTAAACATTTCCTTCAAAAAGGGCTGATGTTTTCAAAACAGTCTTTTTTTTCTTCTAATTGGCATGGGGGTGTAGCACCCCCTCCTCAGCACCTCCTGGCTACAGGCCTCTGGGGGAAGAAGAGTGAAGCAATTCATAATGATTTGATCCCCAATCAAACTCTCTTTGTCAGTTTGTACTTCAATGAAATAGATAATATAAGTAATTTTCTGTGGAAGCTAATATAACACCGGCGTGTCCAGGATCTTTTCCTGCGGGGGGCTCAGTCCCTCTTTCAGATTAATGCGGGGGGCTTAACGGCTAAAATTGCCAAAAAACGGCTGATTTTACATGATTTTTAACAAAGTGCGGGGGGCTTCAGCACCCAAAGCCTCCCCCCTGGACACGCCACTGTATAAGGTTGATAATATAAGAAGGTACTTTCCTCCTGATATACATACTAAAGCATCTCTTCTGAGCAAACACCCACAGGGCTATGAATTTTCTTTGATGCATGTTTTCACGATTCTAAAGTTTACTGGTATCTGAGGCAAAACAGCACATAAGTTGGAAGTTTACCTTCAGGTTTTTTTTATATCAAAACAAGAACTTAAAACCTAAAATAAGATTCTTACCTGCAATACATAGTCATTGGGTGTAAGAGTGAACACTTTGCCATTCAGCGTGATGTCAATGTTTGGCATCTTAGCAAGTTCACTGCATAGAACAATTCCCTGAAAGGAAGCAAAATCATAAAAACCCAATTACCCAATGTCTATTAAATAAATAACCTCAACAGATTACAGGTAACATAGTGTGTATGTCTATAGCTTGAACAGAAAATGAAGATGTAGGTCAAGGACATGGTTGTTTTGTATATGCGTAGAAGTGACATAATAAGAGGATTAACTACCATAGCAATAGATTAATACAATTTTTAAATATATTGCCCTGCACTACAACGTAAGATTAGTATCTTTGAAAAGAGCGGTAATGTATTCAATCTATGATTGCAGACATACACAGGTGATGAGTGCAACCTGCTTGTAGTGCCGGGCAATATATTCAAAAGTTGTATTAAAATCTATTGCTATGGTAGTTAATCCTCTTATCAGGTCACTTCAACAGCGAATATACACAACTAGTTGCAACTTTGTGAAACCAATCCCACTGTTGTTCTGCAGCAATGGGATAGTTAGTATACATGACTGGTTGCAACTTTGTGAAATAAATTGGTTCTGCACTCTGGTTGCAGCTACATATCCCTCTCTATCTGAAAATGCAAACAAAAAAAGGCATTATTCCAGCTGGTGACGCCATGGGGGTGTATTGATGATCTCAGTTGTCAAAAATAAATCTCAAAAATCCACCATTTTAGTCCCCAATCCATGGGAAAAAACTTGTAAACTGTGTTTTGTGTCGTTGACTGTCCCCCGGTTGTCACACAAAACAGGGTGGGTGTATGTGTGTGGTGTGTGCCCAACGAGGACACATACATGAGGTCCACACTTCCTGGACAGTATCACTATATCAAAAACAATTTTAAAATACATTATAAAGCATGACTGAGGTTAGCAAAAACCCATATGTCCTATAGTGCAATATCACTGTTTTTATATATCATTGTTGTTTGTATGCAAATTTTATGCCTAGCTGTTCTAGTTCTTAATGTACTCATAATTTAGTTAAAATGTGCAATCTGTTATATACTTTTATAATGTATTTTAATATGTATTGTTGTTGTTTGTTTTTTTTGATGTTTTAAGTTTGACCCCTGGGCCAAACTGAAAAACAGTGTTTACACTGAGTTTTGTTACCCAGGCAAAAGAAGTTTTAATAATAATAATAATAAAAGCAGTGTAGGGTTAGTCCTCATGAGGATATCAAAACCTTTAAGGGTCCATGGTGAGATGAATCCTTAGTGAAAGTGGTTTATCACTGTTCAAGTTTACCAGTGTTTACATATAAAGTGTGTTGGGGTGTGTGGGGTGTGTGTATTGCCATGCCGTGCAAGTGTATTATCTGTAGTTGAACGGTTAGAGAAGAAAACTGTGTTGAAATGCGGCTTCGGCTATGTTAGCGATTGTGTCATATTGTATGTTAGGCCGGCAATACCATGTTTACATTACTATGATAATAAGATGTGACAAGAGTCAATTCACCCATTGCACGGTTCCACCATATGGGGACGAGCCTCGATCTGGCAGCATGCATGAATGGGAATTGAACCAGTCATATAACATTGCGCTTAAGTTATGTTATACTTCATGTCATGTCTATTGCCAGTTTAAGGGTATCCCCGCATATGTTTGGAACCTTGCAATAGGCGAATACCAATAGTTTTGGTTCGGTGGTTATAAATCCCTCATAAACCCCTTTAAATAACCGAACCAAAACTATCGGTACTGACTCTCGTCACATATTATTATTACAGTAACACAGTGTTGCCAGCCTAACATGCAATATGACGCAAGCGCTAACATAGCTGAAGTCGCATATCAACACAAAAACCAAAGCATAAACTACAGCAATCATAATGCTTCAGCATGGGACATGAATGGTTCTATCTCAGTTAAAATCCATACACCCCCTGTGGAAAACATGACCTTAATCTCCCACACAGGGGATGTAGATTTCAAATGGAGTGACCCATTCAGGTACTAGCCCCATTTGAAATCTACACTCCCTGTGTGGGACATTAAGGTGATGTCTTCCATAGGGGGTGTATGGATTTCAACTGGAATAGACCATTGTGACAATATCCAAACTATTATGCAAGGTCATTGTGGTTAGAAATGTTTACTTTGTATTTGCTGTCAATATTTGCATTTTGAGTTATACAGTTTGTTTCATTTTCTTTGATAAGAAGCACATGTGTATTGAGATAATACAACTGTATTGAACATTGAGTTTGTGGGATTTATCTGTTTTTGTTCACAGGCCAAATTACCATTCTGACACCCCCCTCCCTCAATCCAACAAGATGAAGATACAAGATAAATTTATTTACATTATCAACATATCAAAAATACAAAACTATGCAGTTAAATAGACAAATCATGGATGATAAATATGGCAACTCTTTGACATTATTGGACATTAATTATGTGATGTGGTTAAGATGGCACTCGCTAGAGTTCCGAAAGCTCAGCTATCTGAAAAGGACTTCTCTAGGGAAAGATTAAATCTTGCTCAATATTGGACATTCTTTATCAATCCCTAATTCCTTACCTCGCCCACTACCGGAATGACGATAGCTCCAATGGCTTCATTGAGTTTCTTAATTTCTGCTGTAGGACCAGCAATGAGAGATGTCCCTGTATCAGCTATGGCTTTGCATCCTCTGTTACAGAAAGTCTGACCATTTGTTTTTATTCTGTATTGGAAAAACAAAATCAACATAATACGATCAATTTTCCTGATCCGCAATATAACAAGTATATACAGAAGCACAGAAAAAAAAGTTCCGGAGAGAAAAAAGAGCAAATAAAGATACAAAACCAAGATAAAAAGAGAGAAAGAAAAGAAATAGCAGGAACAAGAAACAAGCAAGTAAGAAAGATAAAAATAATATAGTTTGAGGAAACAAGCAAAGAATACATAATAAAAAAAAACGAAACTGAGAAAGAAAAGATATGTGGTGTGATCAAGTAAAATCATTCTGAAGTCAGGCATATTCAATTTTCAGTTTTCTACATGATTGTACAGGTTAGTTTCAGAACTGGATAATATTATTTACATATTATGCTGGGTTGTGGCATGTAGGACCTATTTATGCCAATGCCATATCAATGATATCAATACCATCATAAAAACAATTGAATTACCAATTTTTAGTGTCAAAATGGCACATGCCAGTTGGGCTAGTACTTTCAGACTGTTAGAGGTCCAACAGCAAAGGTACACGCAACTGGTATGTGCCATGTGGGTATGTGTAAAAGTCCAGCACTGCTTAATGCACAATGCAAAAAACCATATGAAAAACAAAAGCTTCTTGTTTAAGGTTCATAAAGTTATTTTGAGCGAACAAACACAAGCAATAAGTCATGTGAGGAATTGTTTTAAAGGTGAAAAGTTCAGCATACACAGACCTTGATATTATCTTGTAAAACACACACCAATACAATGTATGTGAAGTTCAAATAAGATCTTACTGCACTGTTTCCTACAATGGTGTTCAATTACATATTCTATGCACTTCTGAAAGCAAACTTTAAGTTTAGTTCTTCATTTAAGCCAAGAGGTATTTAGTTCAGGCAACCGGACCATCTGAGTTACTCCTCATTCAATTGCCTCATTATGTTATTGTTAATACATGTATATTTCAATTGAATGAAATAAAGATGAATGAATAGATTAATGTACTGGTTATATTCTAAACCATGTTTCTTGACACCCCATATCGCAAGTACATGTTTATTACATTTCAAACTCCCATTTTTTCCAATTATTGATTATTGTAAACTTACCCAGTCATCTGGAATTGCCAGTAGCCTTGCTTAGTAACAGGCAAATAGTGGAAAGGTCCTGTATAGTATTTGGGATCAGAACCCCCGAGAATAAGTTCACCTCCAACCTTGGCAGATGGGTCCCTGCAATAGCCAAGAAAAATAGGACATGTGATTTACTTTGATTGTCACAACCATGCAGGTATAAGCCCATCTTTGGCTAGAAGTCTAACCAGAAACAGTGATGTACCTGAGCCTTAGGCCAGTAATAAGTTTAGCTCAATAACATCTACAATATAATATCTCATTGAGGGATACAGAGTATGATCCATATTTGTTTTAAAGCTTATTTCTGTTTTCTTATTTCAGTATGCAATTGTGTCTATTTGGTACAGTAACCAGCCTAAAAGCTCTAGGTCTTTAGGTCTACAATAAAAGTTGTGATATGATATCATGGCTTCCTGATATTGTTTGCCACTCCTTCATGCCTTCCTGCACAAGTACGGCTGGTTGATTGGAACCTTCCCTCCCGCACATACATAGACAAACACACCCTGACACTTCATGTCATATATTTAACTTAACAGGATACAGTCATATAGTCAGCAAAATGGATTTCATTTATGAAATCTTTAAATGAAAACCAAACCGTCAATACAATCATTCACAATCACACAATCAATTAAAATTGCCAGTGTATGATGGCATCATCATTACTACACATACAACAGAATAAACAGCACACTAAATGGTGCTCTAATTCACTTAAAGAATAAAATGAAGAAAAGAGTTTTGAGTCAAATCCAATAGCAGGGTCAGGTCTATTTTATCACAACTTTCTATCAAAATATTCATAAAGTTGGTCTTATGTTTTGGGTGTCAAAATCAATTAACTGTATATCTCTCTAAGCCTCCTAGCTTTTAAACACAAATTAATTCTGGGTTTCCCAAATAAATCCAATGCCAATTTCTTTTCAGATTTGTCCCCACTATGTATAATAACGTGGATAAATTCTATTTTGCTAGGTACTACTGTATTGCCAACTAAAAAAGGTGTGTAAAAGGGCATTGTGAGATTTCACAAACATGGTGCTTTCAATTTTGGTTAATGCCCAGTTTTTAACATGTATTCAATGTATGTCAATACACTAATCAGCATTTGAAATAGTAAAGCTTATTTAAATTCAACATCTTTTGTGTAAAAAATCATGATTTTCTAATAAAGGTCTGGATCAGGCCTCCAAAACAGCTCAATAGCAGATCACCTTATGGCTCTTAAGTTTCAATATTACAGATTTTTGCATCTAAATTACTGCTCGCTGGGCTCTTTGTATTCAACAAAATATTAAAGGCAATACCTTTCATTTGATTTTTTGTGTGAAATATCTCAGAGCCCCTTTAACTGTCCAGACTGAATAAACAAAATTCTCACCCATAGCAATAATGTACTGTTTATAAATTTAATAATTAACCATTTATTAAGCTTACTTGCTGAGATAAAAAGAAAACAAAGAATCTGGCACCAATTTCTGCTTCACTATGTCATCAAATACTGGTACCACGTTGTCCACAGAGATCGTTGGATAGCCCATCCCTAGAATACCATCAAACTGAGCTGCAACAAAGGACAGTCCAGGCTCCGCAGTAGCTTCAGCAAATACTTGGTTCTTGACAGTAATGTTACCCACCTGTGACGTGAATACAAAAGGAATTTGGTTTGGCAAAACATATGAGCAAGCAGACAGCAAGAAAATACAAAAAATATCAAAAAATAATAACAGGTCTGAGAACTTGCAAGTCATATTTTAGATTCTGGTCAAAATTGATGAAGTGGATTGTAAAATCTCTGAACCACTATCTAACCACTGCTTGTAGACCATCCAACCCCATATCACACTCGCAAATGACATACACATAATATGTATACTGCGCCAAGAAAGTATCCTTACACTTGGGAAAAATAATCACAATTTCAAAACTGAACCATATTGGGGTAAATTTGTTTTTGTAATAGATGCACTATACAATCCTGCATATTATGACACCACATTGAATCAAATGTGCCCTCAAGAAGTAAAGTTACAAGCAATTGAATAGACGAAGGTCCAGTTTTAAAAGTGACAAATTGGCCCATACAAGGCGCAAAAAATTCCAACAAGCGCAACAAAGAGACTACACAGTTTCTGCAATGAAACTTTATTTAAAGCAGTATTTATTTCAGTTTTTACTTTTCTGTACTTGTCATAACTTGCATTTTATTTGTCAGCTCTTTTGTTTCAGTTTTCTTTTGTTCCTTTTGTTTTAAATTAAAGGCACACACAAATTAGCCATTTACCACTCTCAAACCAAATGTCTAGTCCGTGGAGTTTTGAATAGGCCAGCGTGTCACTTTTAAAACTGGACCTTCGTCTAATCAAATGCTTGTAAATTTGCTTCTTGAAGTCACATTGGATTCAATGGGGTGTCAAAATGTGCCGGATTAGATAGTGCATCTAAAAAAAAACAAATTTACCCCAATATGGTTCAGTTTTGCAATTGTTATTATTTTTCCAAGTGTAAGGATACTTTCTTGGAGCAGTATATATGCCACCCTCCATTTGCGATATAAGAAGTTGCTTATTTTGTTCCTTGACATATTGCTTTTTTGTTTCTCCACTTTTAGGTTCAACTTCAGCGGTAGACAGAAAGTCATGCTGTTTGCAGTAGATTCTGACCTGTCATAGGTTAAAGGTCAATTCTTACTACTTGCCTGTACGATATCCTGGCTCAGAAAGCCTTTCATTGATCCTGAGCCGTACTCGATCTCAAACTTTGTCCCATTCTTGACGTAAGTCGATGACTTGGTATTATCATATTTCTTGTGGAGAACTGTAGAAAAGTATACATACAATGTTATAGTTTTCACCCGTCTGTATGATTTCTATTCGTTTAGAGTCTAAATTTATGCTTAGATAAAGTTATAAACAAACATATATTTTATTAAAAGGGGTTAACCCTATTGGTTAAGAATATAGATTTCCTTCATGCTTACCGTACGTAAAATGTCAAATATTGTCCCCTTTATACATCCAATGTAAAAAAAATAAAAATTTGAATAATTATCATAATTAGCAAGCCAATACGTTGGTACATGCAAATTGCATTGGTCTTGAAATTGCCAACAGTGAAGGTATGCAGTATACTACTCTAAGTTAGAGTTTATACATTTATATTTGTAAACATTAGCTTAGATTATTTTCAAAAATCTAGATTTTTTTTTTTTTTTGATGGGACACCCGATATCACTTGAGTGATCTTGTGTGTAACTTGTGTTGTAATTCAATAAAACACACACTGTAGACCCTTATATTTGTTGTGTAATGATAGATGTAATAATTGATCTTCAATGCAATATTTTTGCATTCAAATTGTGTTTTAGTGTGTCCCAATGTAGCACTATCCTAAATCTAGGTATAAATTAAGCTGAATTTAAAAACAATAACATGGGATACCTGCACATACTTGTCCGGGATACTTGTACAATGTTAATTTTTATGTAAGTAAACACCATCAACACCAGTGATAACAACTGCAACAAAAACATGTTGACAACTACTTACAGCATGCAATGTCTGTCCATGGGCAGGTTGCAGATGGAACCCAAAGATTTGAACTCCCAGTATCAAATACAACGGTGAAAGGTTGACCTGGAGTGCCAATATTAATTGGACCATAGTATTGTGCCTGGAGAAACCAAGATACATATTTGTTATGTCCTAATAATGATAATAATAATGATTAACAATGGGTTGCATTGTGACATTATAATTGTTTTAAAAGCATACCATCTGATGAAAGCTTGCACTCTCTTGAGACCATGAAGTCATTTTATGAACTATTTTTTCAATGAATCTAACTCTCACTGAACTCATACATCTTATTGCACAACACACATCATTTACTGGTGCACATTGTGTGGTTTACAAAGCTTTCATACATGTGTACACTCCTATATCAAAGCAGCCAATCAGAAAAGCTGTTAGAAAAGTAAGAAACATGCATTGATTGTGTATATTGTGCACTCCAGCACTACGCGCAGTGTTTCATGCATGCGTTAAGCGTCGCGTAGGATTGATTCATTTTTGGGCGGGTTGATGCATTTATATTTGGTTCTGTTTTCCAACATTTTAGTGATAAGTTGTTATATAAAAAAAGTAAAAATCACATGTTTTTTTCTTCTTGTGTATGAAATAGATTAATAAACTTGTATTACTTATTGCTCGAGAAATTAGACAAAATAATGCACTTGCACTGATGTTGATGCGTCTAATGCACTCCCCCTTTGGGGCTCGTGCATTAGACGCATCAACATCAGCGCGCGTGCATTATTTTGTCTAATTTCTCGAGCAATAAGTAATACACGTTCATTAACCTATAAGTGTTGTGAGAATTTGGTAAATAGCACTTGTGTACACATACTGTGGGCTGTATCACACATTCATATCTCAAAAGGATTCCTCATGTCGTTTTTATTATCATTGTTGTATTTCATATTGTTATTTTATATTTAGCATGCTTGATGATGCTTCTCGGTTTTATGAATGAACATAGGGCTGTAATATTGTGATAATAGTAATACCTCAAAACTGATAAAGTTAATTTTACAGAGTATCTCATGATTTTTCATCACAATTAGATGAAAATCATTAAAAATCATACAGGGTAGCATTTTGAGGTATGACAGTATGTGATGCAGCCGATGACAAATGCATTATTAGCGGCAAGTGCCAAATATTTGGTATACTCACATCCATATAATCTGTTAAAGACACAGCTGGCTCTCCAAGCATGCCTTTGTATTTGTTGGCTGTTATCAATCCATCGATATCTTTCTTTGAGGCTCCTTGTTCTTGCAATTGTCTTCGTAGCGTCTTGTCCAGCTTCTTAAGTGGAATGCTGTGGAAGGGCATTTGATACACACTTTAGTGAGATGTAAGGTAATAATTGTGAATAACATTAGCTTTTTTTTTTGATTGAGGACTTTTTTGTTGTTAATTTTTTTTATTTTTAAAGGTCATAGCTAAAACATGTATTGTATACCTAAATTAGCTTTTAAAATATATTGCCCAAATAGGTTGGAATTGTGACATTTCTGCACTGTATGTGTATGTGTACCATTTATTATGTTTTTAAAACAGTTAAGTGTGAAACTGTTTAAATAAAAAAAAACCTTTAAAAGGCTTAAGCAGCGCCAAGGGCTTATCATTTAAATGTTGGTATAATTGAATGATTAAAAGACTAGTATGACGTCCTGGCAACCAGACCAAAAATGCTGTACTGCGCAGTTCAGCAACCAATCATGCTGCACTTAGTGACGTCAGATGCAAACTAAATTCGGTCTTCAATTATAATTGTGATGATCCAAGCATTGGTACATGGTAGGGTGGTTGATTCAATTAGCAATTACTGAAATATTGACATTTGCGGATGAAGACTTTTAAGTCTTCATTTTAAAAATCTTCTTTTGTACTTAAGATAAATTACATTATGTAAATTTAGTATTATGCGTGGTATTTATGGGTAAAGCTACGGTATGTACAGGGGCCTATTTTGTATCGTAAATGATCATGAAATAAAATTATAGAGAGCTAGTGAACATATTGAATATTTCCAAAATCCTTGCTTTTCATATCAGTGGATTTGTAACATTTTTCAACCAAAGTTTTTGAACCCTGTTGTCTCCATCAAACTACAATCATGACAATTGTGAGCTGAACACGATAAAATAACATTTTTCAACCAAGTTTTTGACCCCCGTCATCTGCATTATACTGCAATCATGACAATTGTGAACTGTACGATAAAATCAATCAAACAAACGACGCGCAACAGCGCAAGATTGGATACAGTTGACTCATCAAAATAGCTTTTATTAGACATCAACAGAATATTTAAAAGGGCATTTCGTGATCCACAGCTTCATCCCCCCACTTTTCTGAAAAAAAGTTGAGATTTTTATACCACTGGAAACCTCTGGCTACATAATGTTTATCTACCAAATATTTCTTGCAGATTAGTTTGTTTAGCAAAAATATCGTCAAATTTGAATTTCGTTCTGGTATACCAGAACGAAATTACAACGGTGGCCTATTGAGCAGTGTAATACACATAATGCATGCATAACTCGCAAACGCAAAATAGGAATCAACTGAAATTTTGGGAATAAGCTTTTTTCGTGGATATCTACTGAAAAATGTCATGAAAAGAGGATGCTAGGATCACAAAATCCTCCTTTAACAAGCATTACACAAAATGTCATTACTGATACCAAAAACCGATAGCAATGAACTCTACTGTGCGAAAGGGGCTGTGCAATATCAGCCCTGGACTAGTGGAAGGGCATGAATTTTTGGCCAGCCTAAGGGGGGAGGAGGCAAGCAATTTTTAGGTATGAGAGGGAAACCTCAGTTAACACATTTGCTAGTCAGCCAAAATGGCCTAAACCGGCAATAGAAATTTACATTGAAATTTAAAAGAACCGCTTGCTCAAGGAAACCTTCATAAATATGTTGTCTATACCTTGCTCGAGAAACACTAGCCACGAATGCATCGAGCATTCGTGGCTAGTGTTTCTCGAGCAATCTATACCGGGTACTTCACTTGACCCAAATATATGATTTTTTTCGGTGATGAGAGACTCGCACATGGAATTTCAGAGGGATTTTGATAGCAGTTCCATTAAAAAAAGCTACTAATATCGTCATGAGACTAAGATCTAGAAACACCCCCGTAATGCTGTTTTGGGGAATTTTGCTAGCAGAATCTTTTTGATGAAAGTCAATCTTTGACTAGATGTAACTTTGCTACGGAAAGTGCTATGACAAAAGGTTTTCAGTGTTGGCTTTCTTTACTCAAGGGCTTTAATTTGATATATAAAATGATGCAGTTTGATGGCAAAATTGAATTCACCTGGCATACCTACACTACAATTTTTGGCACAGAAATCAGAATCATTGGGCAACTTTTAAGGCTTTTATTTAGGTAATTTGCAAATTGGGATCCCAAAAAATTGGCATGTGCAAAAGCTGAAAGGGGGGATTTTTGGCAGACCGAAAAGGGGGAGCAATATTTGGCAGGCCGAGAGGGGAGGAAGCATTTTTGGCACGCCATTTGGAAATATTACTCTCGTAAGCTTGAATAAGCTTACTTACTCGACTCATGATGATTTTTAAATACCGTACACTAACGTTGACCTAGCACCTACTTACCGAACAAAGCCATCATCCCCGTACGCCACAAGCACAAACACAAGTACCAACAGTAAACTCCTCATTTTGATCAAATGTACAGACGTTGTGGAACTGTAAAAAATACAAGAACTAAAGCTTCTGTGTTCTTCCGAAACTGCACTGGATCACACAGACCGACACACACACCGATCACAAAGCCAAGCTAGCATATTCAGCATGCTTTAATTTTCGCGGAAGAAAGATATCGTTATTCACGATGTACGATCTGGTAATTAAAAGCATGTAAAAGAGTCTACATGCGTGGGCAATCATATGACTTTTAGTCATATGATCGAACCATAAAACAGCCTCAGATCGTTTCACAGCTATTTTTGGTTTAAAGGGAAGTGCTAAATAAATTTTATAAAAAGTTTTGTTTTTTTAAACACTTAGGCCTGTAAGCTCTGTAGGCCTAAGGCCGTAATGTTTTGGTTCTCGTCCCCTCCTCAATTTGACATTTCTGGGATTTCGGTCGGGCCTATCATTTTTTAAAGATTTTTTAAAAGACTTTGGAATACCGGTAGGCCTACAACTTACAAGTTTAGAGACCGTTCACAAACACTTGTTAGGGGAGGCCGATGCAACTTGAAAAGTACCTATCCCAAAATACAAAAAATTTCGCCCTCTCGGATCCCCAAAAAATTAGGACCAGTTCAACGTCGGAACATTATGAGCTATTATGGGTCAATCCATGATTGAAAAGCATAGGCATAGGCCTATAGGCCTAACTCAATTTTCCCGGGAAAATGTGTGGTAATTTTTTCAGCCCCCCCCCCCTTAGGAGGGTGTCAAAACTTTTAAGGCCCCCCGCCAATAAAAGGATTAGGGATTAATCTAATGTGATAATCACAACCAGGCACATGTAGCTTCCACGAGTGCAGAGACAGAGAGGGAGAGCCATCCAGGCTCAGTGCACCTTAAGGGCACACAACTATGAATCAACTGGCGTAACTACCTCTTTCTCTCTTTTTGTTTAAAAAAGAAAAAAAAGGATCACTTTCCTCACAAGGAAGTGAGGATAACACTACTAAACAACTACTACTAACAACTGACTTGCAGAAACCACTCTAACAGCTTATGTGCATGAAGACACTGCTGGTTAGAACACTCAAAATAGGCAATGTGCCAACAGTCAATAACATCAACAGTTCAAGAGTCTTTTTGTCTGCAATGACAAACTGACATTCAACATGAATGTAAAATGGTTCAAAGTTCAAAGAAGTAAGCGTCAGTTCCAGAGTTTTCTTTTAGAATTCCAAATGACATACGTAAATCAGTTCAAAGTTCAATGAAGTGACCATATAGGAGGACACCGATGATGGATTAATGTCATAGTACACAGTGACCTGTCCATTTAGTTTAACACATAGTCTTTCAGGTGCTCAGGAAGTTTGTGAGGCGCGGAGCATGAACGCCTTTGTGTGAGCAATGGTGGCATGATCTCAGGGCCAACCATACTAGCTTGGGGGATACTTTCACTAACCTCACTGCTGTTACCGGTACATGGATTAAACTGTGCAACCAAACCGGAGGTATTGCTGGAGTTATGACCGCTATCGCGCAAGGGATCGCGAGGATCTGACTCAGAACTGGGGTGCGAGTGATTAGCATTCCTGGGCAGGGGGTCACAAGTAGCAGGTGTGGACAACTCGCTAGGTATGAAAGGAGGCTCTGGAGGAGTACATTCAGGGACCACTTCAACAAACTCGGAATCCTCGGTGGGTGGAGACGACTTGGGAAAGGGACGAGAATCCAGGTCAGGATAATACTGGACCTTAAAGCACTCAGATTTCTTGATACGATAAGAAGTATTCGAAGCTGAGAACCCACAAATTTGCGGATGTTGCACCATGGGCCTTCGATAGTAGTGACTAAGTAGCGATCTCTAGCATGAGATTTCTTGCGATCTGAGTAGAGGTAGACAAGATCACCAACCTCCAACTCTGCTGCTGGGGAGGCAGAGGCTAATGGGGCCTTTGAATGAGCACTGTGTGGGTGGTTGGCTTTTCGCAAGGCATGCTGGGCCTGAATCATTTGACAATCAGTGAAAGGAACCTGCTCATTGGTAAACTGGTCTCGCTGAAACCACATCTCACGGGCTGAAAGACCTCGGGATCTGATGCGAGTATTAAGGGCTGCAGTAGCAATGGCAAGTGATAATGCTGTAGCCGGACCACCTGTAAAATCTTGTCTGAGCAACTCATCTTCAAGCTCACGAATGGCTTTCTCAGCAACAGGATTCTTGTTATTATTTTTAATACGACCGATCTCAACCGA
This sequence comes from Amphiura filiformis, assembly GCF_039555335.1. Classification (NCBI taxonomy): domain Eukaryota; kingdom Metazoa; phylum Echinodermata; class Ophiuroidea; order Amphilepidida; family Amphiuridae; genus Amphiura; species Amphiura filiformis. The sequence goes on along the minus strand of NC_092633.1, from coordinate 18,100,170 downwards.
TAGATGGTAACGTGTGAGAAGTTTGTCATTGGCGAGTCGAACAAACCCTGGTGCTGGGTCAGTACGAATGACTGCAGGGGGACCATCAAGTGGACGAAGTTCAATGCACAATTGAATCAGGGCATCACGCAACGTGCCATGTTGTTCATTCTCGACAATGCAAGAAGCTGTGCAGGACGTTGAGGTTTCGCGCAGCACAAGGACTAGCTGGCGGCTACGCTTAGCGCTTCAGGATATCAGCTGCAAAAGAAATGCCAACTGCATCGGGAGGGTCACTTGAGGACTGCTCGATCAATGTCTTAGGGGCATTGGACAGAGAAGCACACTGGTGACAAGTTGATGTCACTTGATCAATAGCCTTGTCCATATCAAGAGCATAAAAGTAACGCTGGGTCACCAAACTGAGCTGATGTTTGGAGGGATGGTCAAGTTGGATGTGCAGGCAGTGAGAAGACCATTTAAGACCTGTCTGGGAACAACAATACAATCGCGAGTTGGGGACGATGGTTGATCACGACGAACAACAAGTAGGCCATCTCTAGCAATAGATGCAACCTGCAAATAGCGCTTCACATCTTTGACAGAAGTAGCTTTCTTTGAAGGGCGAGTGCCCTGAACTAGATGAGCATGTGTTCGTCGCAGATCCGGGCATTCCTGCTGAATAGCATGCCAGGCTGCTTTGCTGGCAAAGGGGAGCTTAGCTTTCCCGGACAGAATGTCGTGTGCGGAAACACGAAGGACAGTTGCTTCCTCTTCACGTTTGATAAAGGAGCATATTTGACAAGTGGGCTCAGTGCAGTCAGGGGCATTACGACTAGCAAAGTCTGAGGGGTGTTAGCTGATCCTGCAAGATGACGAACAGATGCTTGGAAACGACTGACAGTGGAGAGGAATGTGGACACGCGAGGACTGGCTGAAAACTCACCACGGCAGAGCTTTTCATATGCCTGAACACAAGGTTTGCTGTCAGTGAGGATACATGTCTTGTGTTTGGACTGAATAACATAGGGACTGAAGTGCTTGGTGGAGGCAGAAATAGACAGCGCCTCAATTTCGCAGGGGTAACCATGTTGGCTGTCGATCACGCAATTTAGCACTGAAGAACCCGGCGAGGAAGAGTTTGTCATTATGGAAATATACAATGTCGACCCAATGCTATGTTTCTTCACGGATCCATCAGTAATGATCCAAAGCTGATCATTGGGATGGGGAAGTGTGACTGCCCTAGCGGAAGACAGTGCTGCTTGAGCCTTGTGAAAAGCAGAATGCAGACTATCAGACCATGTAAGCTCTTCATTTGATTGGTGCCCTGCAATAGCATCATCTAATGGGGCTACCAGACTGGCACAATTCTGAATGACACGGGCCAGAACCTTGTATGCACCGATGAAGGACCGCATGCCACCAACTTTGCTTGGAGGCGAGCAGCTGGAAAGTGTGGCGATGCTATGGGGGCTAGCACAAAGGGTTCCATTTGACCAAATCCAACCCAGAATTACTGTCTTTTGGGGGCAAATGACTGTTTTGGAAGCAGAAAGACGTAACCCAGACTTAGACAAAGCTTGCAAAACTTGACGCCAATTCTCAACAAGTTCATCCACAGTATTACCACCACAGTACAAGTCATCAGCGAGTTTTGCTACGACACCTTTCTCTAAGAGGTCACCAAGGACACGACACATCAGTTCCTCAAGGGCTGTTTCAGAACCTGGCATACCCATGGCACACCGTGTATACACACGCACCCCCACGAAAGGGAGTTGCAACACCACAGTATTTCATGGACTCATGGGATAAAGGGATTTGGTAGAAAGCACTAGTCAAGTCAGTGGCAATCAAATACTTCCATTTGGCAATAGAACGCAATGTTGAGTCCACATTGGGCATTAGAGAGGGTTGTGGCTTGCTATATCTACCGACATCAGCAAATGCAGTAACCAGGCAAAGCCACCCTTAGGCTTCTTGACAAGAAAGGACGGGTTAAGGTATTCGACACACACACCGACATCTTCAGGTCTAGCAAAGACGCCTGCTTTTTCAAGCTGATCAAACTTTGATTGCAACTCTTGGAGTTTATCCTGTGCATACAATGGGAGACGACCTTTGCGTTGGGGGGTTGGACCGGTCCCATATTAACCACAGATTTGAAAGGGCCGACAGCACCATTGTAACCTGGGAAACTAGGGTCAAAAACCTCATCGTACTCATCGAGAAGACTGCGGAAGTTGGATTGCTCACAAGTGCCAAGTATACCATCTGGGTCAAGGGCAACAGCAGCTGAGTAGTTAACCGGTGAACTGGGCTTTGGGACACTGACTGATGCTGCTGCAGCAGTGTGTGATGGCTTAGACGTTAGTGATGGTGAAAAAACAGTGTGTATCTGGCCAAGATGTTCATGCTTTCTGATGACAAGTGGCACACCAGTATTGTTGGGAATGCGAACCCTGCCTGCAATACTTGTGATTACATCAGGCTTGGGCCAGGCTTGTTTGGGCGGTAGGAACCTACCGAGCGGGGTATCAACACGGGGCTCAATGGCAAAAGTAGCATCTGTTTCAACGATGTCTGCAGGGAGATTTACCTCAACGTATGAGCCTGGCCATATGGTAGTGTTTTGAGACGGTCCACGAAGTATATGGGCACGACGAACAGTGTGCTGGGATTTGGGGCTCTTGTTGGCGCCATAAGTGATAATAGTACCATCTGTCAAGATGATTTGGTTCTTAGCAGGGCGAATTGCGACATCATTGCATTTCATGAAGGGAATACCTGCAAGGATTTCTTCGTCAAGGTCTCTAACAACTAGACCTTTAAAGACAAAGGAGTGTCTGTCACGAGTAAAGGTGAGGGTTGTTTCCCCAACTACCTTAAGAGGGGATGACCCATCAGCTTGACGGGCAGACTGCGAACTCTGATGAATGGGGCATCCTAATCGTTGGACAGTGTTTTCGCGAATGAGATTACCAGTGGATCCACTGTCAATGGTGATGCGGACCGCATGGTGCTTGTGGAATGCATCTACATAAGGAGACTGATCAACATGAATTCGCAGCGCTGTCTGAACATTGGACTGCGCACTAAGGTCAGATTGGTCAACAAAGGCGCATGCTAAATCTGAGTCGCTGTCACAATCATCAAGGATGTTAAGCTGACGAAGCCTTGGGCCAGGTATTTTCTGTCCTTTTCAGGGAGGTACGAGCACTCGCTTAAGAAATGCGCATGGTCATGCCGACCAGCTTGCTCACACAGAGGGCAGGATTTACCAAATGATTTCTTAGCTTTCAATTTAGGCATCGGTCTCGCTGACTACTAGTGCGCATGCTGCGAGCAGCATCGTTTGAGCTCAGCTCATCCAGGAGCGAATCCAGAGCTTGAGAAATTTCGGCTTTGATAGAAGCCAAGGTGCGGATCTTAGCTCTGTACCGTGCCGCTGCTTTACTAATCGGGGCAGATCATGGTTTATAAGACGCAACCATGTTAACACTACAAAGTTTTCGAGTGTAGGCGTAATCTCCTCATCTTCATCGAGGACTTGGTCATGGTGACTGATGCCGCCTCCTTCACGCATGAGGTTGTCTTGGTGAATGCTACTAGACGCTGGTACAAGTCCTCTGGCCGTTCATCAGGGCCAAGGGTAATATTGTTGAACTCTAGGAAGTGGCCACCTGTTGTTTGGAAGCCAAAATGGAGACGGATGGCTTGCCATATCGTTTTCAGGCTGGTGCAGTTTTTGAGTATTGTACCGTGAGATAATTGGACAATAGTTGGCTATTTGTCCAAGCATAAGCTCCAATGCAGCATTTTTCTGGACTGCTGTTTTCCTTTGGGCTTCCTGTATGTCCTCACCGTCGTTAGTGAGACCTCGAAGAGGGGAAGCTTTTGACTTTTTGCCCCATACCGCTCCTTCAACCAAGTAGGGAGAAAAGCTTGGGTCTAATGACAGTGTATACTGGAGGTTATGTTTCCAGCTTTCAAATGAGTTTATTGTTTCGTTCTTTGTTAGATGGCAGTGCTTCGTCGCACGATGTGTTGTGGCCATTGCTGATTGTTTTTACACTCGTGTATGTGAACCAGAATAAAAGCTAATATGCAGCCTTGCAGGCTTAAGCTTACTGTTTTAAGCTTACTGGTCGCTCACAGTCTTGTGAAAGATCACACATTTAGGGTTCAAGATGACCACCAATTTCGTCAGGAAGGTCAGCTGAGAGACTTCAGAGATGACTGGTTTCGAATCCAAGCTGTCACCACGCCAATAAAAGGATTAGGGATTAATCTAATGTGATAATCACAACCAGGCACATGTAGCTTCCACGAGTGCAGAGACAGAGAGGGAGAGCCATCCAGGCTCAGTGCACCTTAAGGGCACACAACTATGAATCAACTGGCCCACCATTTTGCACTAGGACATCCCCAACAAGTGTTTGTGAACGGTCCCTTATAGGAAAACTTTATACTGTAGGTATGCTAGGTGAATTCAAATTTGCCATCAAACTGCATCATTTTATATATCAAATTAAAGCCCTTGAGTAAACAAAGCCAAAACTGAAAACCTTTTTTTCATAGCACTTTCCGTAGCAAAGTTACATCTTGTCAAAGACTGACTTTCATCAAAAAGATTCAGCTAGCAAAATTCCCCAAAACGGCATTTCGGGGGGGTTTCTAGATCTTAGTCTCATGGCGATAGCAGCGTTTTTTAATGGAACTGCTATCAAAATCCCTCTATAATTCCATGTGCGACTTGATTATCACCATAAAAATCATATATTTGGGTCAAGTGAAGTATAGAAAACATATTTATGTAGGTTTCCTTCACCGACCTATTCTCGAAAAAAAATTCAAATTTCTATGTAATATGCATTGTGTTTGGGCCCCGGTCTCGGCGAATTTCGCCGACTAGCAAATGTGTTAACTAAGGTTTGCCTGGGATACCTATATACTGTTGTAAACCGTGGGTTCACAATATAATATTTCTCATGAAGACTGAAGCACAAGCAATAACGCAAGACGAATTCCAAGTTGTGTTGGTATCGTAATAATAGGCCTACATATACATAGATTGGTATCAGATCACAACTGGTAAAACAAACTGTAGAACTCGAATACACTGATAACTTAAAGGTTTCGTCTCAGCTGATAACTGATCTCCTATTTTTTTTTTTGGTTGATTTGTATGGCGCTTTCAACTACTGAGGTTATTTGCGCCAGTACTCACTCCTTTGTCAAGTTGCACCTGTATAACTCCATTCAGTCACAATACGTAATGTTCTGCTTCACTGCATCTTAGTTATTTCTATCCTCTTCATGCCTAGCTCGTTGTATATCTCCTGCTGTATATGCTCGTACAATAAAATCCAGATTTTTCCTCTGTCTGCGTGGTAAAAACCAAACGGTGTCTCTTCAGAGCCACACCAGGCTGAGTCAACCGAGGAAGGGCTAAAACGTGGTCAAATTACTTTGCATGATCCTCCGCTAGCTTGACTTCCTCGCATCCAAGCCTGTTCCCCAGAGCCCAAGTTTGCGTTATCCATCCGACACCACGTGGAGGTTTGGGTTGAGTTGCCCGCGAGCAAATACTATGCCAGCTCTGCGGGCCTTACCGGACTGATCTCCTATTGGAAATCCTATACACTTCGTATAACAATAGAGAGAGGGGTTCCAGGAAATGTGAACTTGCTATTGTGAGGAGCTTGTGAAGGAAGGTTGTCCCTCACAATAGAGGATCAACTAGTGAAGGAAGGTTGTCCCTCACAATAGAGTCCATTGTGAGGATCAGCTGATGAAGGAAGGTTGTCCCTCACAATAGAGTCCATTGTGAGGATCAGCTGATGCAGGAAGGTACAATAGAATCCATTGAGAGGATCAGCTATGACCAAGACCATATCCCTCACAAAGGAATCCATTGAGAGGGGTGCTCACAAAGGATCTATTGGAAGGGATGGAGGACATCCCTACCAATAGAGGTTATCCGTGTTCTATAAGCTGCATATCCTATCAACGACTGCTATACCTTGTTTAGGACTTTCAAAAGAAGTACCTGCATGTGCAACCATGACTGTTTCAAATAGCCCGCCAAGAGTCATGCAGGTAACTCCGAGGTAATGCATTGAATTGTTTTGAATAAGGAATACTACGGGAATCAGCGCCTTTTGTTAGAAGTCACACATGAGTAAAGTGGATAACCTCTATAGCCAAAGTACATATCCTTTGTGAGGGCTCACCAACTGTAGCCAAAGGTCGACCCTCTCAATAGGCATTATAGGTGACCATTGGTAGGGATCACTAAAGCGTGCTCCTCACAAAAGGAGTATTAATTACTTATCATGAGTATGCATGATGACATCATAACCAAACAAGGAGAAGTCCTATATTCCTACTATGAAACATGTGTGTGCGTGGCTGTGTGAGCACCTCATTAAGTTTTAGGGGGGGGGGGGTATAGGAATACAACAATACATAAATGAAGTTTATTAGACATGGATCACTTCCAAGAGTTTTGTGGTAGGCCTAGGCCTAATCTAGGGGGTTACTATCTCTCAGAATCTGACATTAAAAAAAAGGGGGGTCCTCCTTTCCTCGAGCACTGTTGGAAAAGACCGACAACTAGTACAATTAGCAGTCAAGTTAGCTCAATCGATAAGGCGTTCGACTGTGGTGCGAGAGGTTGTGGGTTCGAACCCTGGCGGTGCCTAGTACGCTCACGTGGAAAGAAAATTGAGTTAGCTTGAAATTCCCTGGACAAGGAACTCACTGCTAATTTGTCTCGTTGTAACCCGCACGAAACTCGGGAGCTGATCCTGGTTGCGATGGTTATTTGTGGAATGTCTAGGGTGTGCGCTCTTGAAGCAGCAAAGTCCCTGATTTGTTGTTTAATGGTTTGTGGAATGATGTGGGTCGTAGTGGTCAGCGACAACCTGTCAAGTGTGCTGAGGCTTGTGGATCAACGTCTAGGCGTTGTACCTGTGCGTAGCGCACTATAAATCACTGCGCTTTAGTAGGCCTACAATGCTAATTTTAGATTGGGAAGAAAAACCTCCTAGTATGCCTATCGGGTAAGTTAACACTAAAATAACAATAGAAAGATTGCACTGCAGGGAGCTCCAGTATCGGATAGGTTTGCACTATTATCAGTCCAAGAGAATGCCAAATATGGATCAGGAGTATTACATAATAATACCCTGCTATGACAATAGCTGCACTAGGTTAATCGTATAATCTCCTTATGTGGTTAGCATGGCTGGGCCAGGAAATCCACAAGGTCAGCCAATGTATGTACATGTATTCGGTACATGTGCCATATCTTTACAATGGGTGATAAATTTCTGGTTTGTTTTATTTCAAAACGCAACAGTCGATATTCTAAAGCTTGGTCCAAATCCAAGAGAAGAACCAACTCTAGTAATTTATGTGGTTTCAAATTATATCGGGTGTTGCCTTTTTGATAGAAATGGTGTTTGTTGATGTGTACAGTTTCCCATTAGATCATAACATGCTGTTGTACATCCAAGGTCAAAGGTCTTTTAATCCATATTTGGCGTTCTTCTGGGACTGATTATATAGTATAAGACCTATTGAATGGAGCTCCAGTATCATGATGCAGTCATGTCTACAGTAGAATTCACCACGACCTTTGCAGGACTTAAACCCCATTAAAAGCTATTAAGTAGTAGATAAAGGGTGAGAAACAGACCATTACCATAGATAATCGGTGTCTTGTTGAGGTATGGTGCGCATGTTAGTCGCTCGGAAGGCGAGACCCGCTTACATATCTGGCGAGCAAAAATAAAGCGAATTTGTTGTAAAAGTGTATTCATTTTCCAAAAAACAAAATGGAAAAAACTGATGTATTATTTTGTAAAAGTTGTGGGTTTTTTCCCAAAATAAAAACACCTCGAGATAGTGTAATATTCTTTCCATGTGTCCTGCGTGCGAGTCTATTTAATGACAAATGCAAGTGATTTAATCAAATCAATACAGAATTGATCTCAATTGACAATTGTATTGAAGTGGTTTGGTAGGTTATTCACTTGCTTTAATCCGCTGGAGTTTATTCACCCCGTGACCATTGTTATTCAAATAATTAATGAATAATGCAAATTATATGGACTACAATCTGTTTCAACACCATGAAATTTATATCTTAGAAAAATGTGAGTATAAGCAGATATTTGAAAGACCTAGTAACGTTGTGTCCAATGGGCTATTCCAGATAATAATCAACCCCCCCCCTATAGAGGGCACTGGAATTCCATACTCTTTTTGTATGTACTTTGGTCTGGAATTCCAGACTTTTTTCCCCCAAACTCTTTACAGTCACATACTTCCAACCTATAGAGGGCATCGGATTCCAGACTTTTTCCCCCAAATGCATTAGGAATTCCAGACCTTTTCCCCCAATGCGTTAGGAATTCCAGAATTTTTTACTCTTAATTTCTGAAAATCCAGATTTGATTCCCCGAAAGTCATATTCTCCAAACCATAGAGGCGTCGAATTCCAGACTTTTTCCCAAAATCATTTTGGAATTCCAGACTATTTTCCCCAATGCGTTGGAATTCCAGATGTTTTACTGTTTTTGACCAAAACACCTATAGAGGGCATTGGAATTCCAGAGTTTTTCCCTCATAATTTTCAGTTCCAGAAAAACTTAAAAGCCATATGTACAATTTCGTTCAAATTTTAATTTTGTTATTCTTTTATACCCGAAATGCAGAAATAATATTAGCAACTGCCGGGAAGGGGTTCTGGGTGTCCATCCATCATAAGCTTAATATAACAAGGTATTAGTGAAAGAAACCCCACTGGCTATTTTGGCCTTGGGGGGGGGGGGCACATTAACTTGTAAATGTATGTACCGACGAAAACATTTTTGCCGACGGAAGTTGTGAATTGTTGCCCCAAAAAATTTTTCGACGGTTTGAAAAAGTGAAGAGCCCAAAAAATAAAGCTAGCAACCGAAAAACAACAAATTTTATGTATAATTCAATTTGTGTCACAATTTCTATACATTTTTTTAAAATAATTTTTATCTTTCTTCTTTCACCATGTTCACCACCATGCATGCATCAGGAGTAGCTCTGAAGTGTCAAAACTAAATCCCTGGATGAACATGATACCTCCCCACATTTGACCTTTTGTAAATATAAGTGGTTACAAATTCAAACTCACTGTCAATACTCTGTTATTTTTCCAATGTTTTGCCATGTACACTGTATGTAAGGCTATGTACACAGTACACACAATTACACAATGATATATTTAAAATGGGAATTTTCATGTTGTTTAACATTTATTTTGGGCTAAAATGCTATACTGTAAAATTGACAATGGCCTGGCAAACACAAAATTTTACCTTTTAGTTTTCCGGTAGTTCTCTGTCATTGTTCACATGAGGTTTATTTTTTTAAATATCTACACTATTGTAGCCTGCATAGAAAATAGCTGTACATGTATAAACATTTGCAACCGACAGTAATAACTACATGTACATTAATATTGCATGTGTGCAACTATTACTGCTTTTTCGGAGTTTGAGTTTTGAATTACCCGGTATGTGCTTAGCCCTGTGATTGAACCTGGCACGGGGTCAGAGGCTAATGGCATTTTCAGAGTTTTGACACTAGTGTAGCCATTATTAGTCATGGTAACACATAAATGAAATGTATAAAGTTCCCTACTTGTGTTAACTACATGTATGTATATATAAATGAAAGTATTTGTTGTGAAAAACATTGGGAGAAAAGAAAATATACATTGCATATAAAACTTGCATATAAAAATTAATTTTGCTGTATTTTTCGGGGGTATTTGGGAGTAAGTGTTTTACTATTGAGGATAAATCAATGTCATGGGCACTCTGTCTGAGAGCTTCTGAGTCTGAAGAAATTAATTTATATTTTAAAGGGAGTCTGTCAAGCTCCTCCATTTGGATTTTTTTTTAAATAGTTGTCTGCTGCCATCAATTTAACCTCTGCTACAAAGTACAATGCTTCCCCTTTATCACATGCATGAGTACCAGCAAATGACTTTTTCAACCTTGAGTTTGTAGAAGAGGCTATAAATTTCTACAAGTCCGCCTACTTTTTTGTAATTATTGATTATAAACCAATCACAGAACTCGATATAAAAAGTTCACTTATTTGACCCTTGATTCTTGGGCAAGCATTGGCAAGGGCAGTAAAATTTATTACCCTATAATGACTCCTTGGAATTTAACCTAGTGACCTCCAGAAGTAACTTTCACTGCCAAGTCCCAGTGTCAAGTTCATGAGCATACATGTACAAACTACAAATTGTGCATGTGTGTAGCTATAGCACAACACAGCAAAAAAAGATATTGTGGATAAATGTTCATTTGGTCCAGTCAGTTTCAGTAAAGCTGCTAAGGCCTAAACTCGGGCCTGAACTGAAAAAAATGAGCACTACAACTACGAGTCAAAAACAAGTATCGTCAGGTAGGCCTACTACTCGCCGAGTAAGGTTGGGGAGTTCCTTTCCCAGACGGAATTTATCCCAAACCCCATGCCAGATCTATGCCTAGGCCCCCCTCTCCTAGTAACTGTATTAAATTCAATATACCTTGTATAATTTTCTATCATTAATATGTCATAAATGGTTACAAGTCTTGCTTGAAAGACTACTCCCCTCGTGTATTTTTTCCACTTTCATGTCAAAATATTGTGCAATGATGTGTGAAAACATTTCACAACATTATTTTAGGAGAATTTATTAGATTAAAAATTTAGCCAAGTGTTCACTCACAATTGTGGGTTTCTTTTTCATCCAAAATTCCAAATGTTTACAACATTAATACCTGCCATAAATGATGTCACTTGAGGACTTTGGAGTTTCTTTTAAAATACCAGTATCCCAAATCAAACCCAAGTAGGAATCCCCTACCATGAATGGGCATGTTTTGACATTCAAGATGCAAACTTGACATGACTAAAGAGTATGATGGACTCGGACAATCAGACATCAGGGGCTGGCTTACTCCTGGATAAATTTATAATGTCAACTTTTATTCGATTGAGGTTTAATTTTTATTTACAAACCATGTTTTATGAGTAATTCTTAAATCATGTGATGCTATATTATAATAGTCTTCATTTATCTTCAGAATTATTACAGCAGCATGTAATGTCAAATTAATACATATCCTTTTAATGGGAAAGTGAAAAAATTATCATTGTAATTTAGAGCAATGTATAATATAATAATAGCAATGGGCCTACTTCTCGATTTATGATCCTCAATTACTCCTACATTATACCCATGACCTTTTGGGTTAGTTCACAAAACCAATCTGTGACAAAACTCAGTCAAGTACTTCATTAAATTTTATGGGGTACCTTGAACTTGACAATATGGAGCTACCTCTAGCCAGCTAGGTTTATTTACATTCAATGCAAGTTTGGTTGGGACCCTTGTTGGTTCAATGTTGTTTAATTAATGCACCCACCCCTGTAAGGGAGGCCCAAAGTGAACTCACACCTTTTTGATAGGGTATAAAATAATTATGGACAGGCTCTAGAGCTGCAGCTTATTGGCTTGATTTCCTTATTTATTTCTAACATTTGACAAAAGAAAATCCAGAAATTATGTACGAGTATGAATGATTAACCTGCACTTCAAGACTAACTTCATTTGCATGATATTTGCTCACAAATACCACATGAATACTTACATGGAATTTCCTGTTTTGAGTTTGTCACAAAACTTAAAAAGGGCATTTCGTGATCCACAGCCTCATCCCCCCCCCCCCACTTTTCTCAAAAAAAGTCGAGATTTTTATATCACTGGAAACCTCTGGCTACAAAATGTTTATGTACAAAATATTTCTTGCAGATTAATTCGTTTAGCAAAGATATCGTGAAATTTGAATTTCGTTCTGGTATACCAGCACGAAATTACAATGCATTAATTGTCTTTGGAGCAGTGTAATACACATAATCATGCATATTACTCTCAAACGCAAAATCGGAATCAACTGAAATGTTGGGAATAAGCTTTTTCGCGGATATGTACTGAAAATGTCATAAAAAGAGGATGCTAGGATCACGAAATACTTTTTTAATAAACATACATGACATCAACAATAAATAAAAATAAATCAGTAAAATGAATGTATTGTTGGACGAAATCTTTATTGTAAATTTATGAACACATGCAGTTACAAAAATGCCATTTGGCTAAGAAAATTGATATTACTGACTATTTAATAATAATACCGGTATTTCAAGTTGGATTTCATGCTTCAGGCAAAGGCATCAAGCCTATCCAATAAGGGTATGCCCAGTGCAGTGGCGGACCAGGATTTTTTTTTGGGGGGGGGGGCATGGGGGAAAAGTGAATTTGGGAAGGCAAAATCAACAAATTGTGCGCAAAATTGCAGCAAAAAGTGTAAATTTTCACAATTTTAGATTTTTACTCAAGACTTCGGACGGGGGGATTCCATGCCTCTCTTTGCCGCCACACCTGATTACAATCATGTGTTATATGCTCTGTCAGTCAGCTTCGGTCCGTGGTGTCAGTATATGCTGGCAAAGTCAGTAGCGTAGCCAGTGGGGTGGCAAGGGGCAGAGTGCCCCCGACAAAAAAAAAGAAAAGAAAAAGTGCCTCTCTGACAAAAAAAGAAAGAGAAAATCTGGAGGGCAAAGGAAAAAAGGGGCAAGGAGCGCCCTTTTCCACCAAAATTCCCCCCGATCATGGCCAAAATAGTGTAAAATATAAAAATTTTGCGCACTACGCGTGCACATTGTCACAATATAGCCCTATTCATCCCAATCGTGGGCGAAAATAGTGCAAAATACAACATTTTTGCGCGCTACACGCGTACATCGCTCCAATTTTTTTCGTCTGTGCCCCAAAATTTTTATTTTGCCCCTCCCGACCAAGAAAGCTGCCTACGCCCCTGGGCAAAGTGATATAATAATCGGATTAACTACCATAGCAATAGGTGAAAACAAGTTTTGAATATACCGCGCTGCACTGGTACTTTCACGTGGTACCTCTGCATTGAACCATATCATTGATCACTCGCACTTATAAGATTAGTATCTTTGAAAAACCAGAATTGTATTAAATTTATGATTGCAGACATTCACAGATGATGAGTGACAGCCAGTGGTGTAGATTTCTTTTTGACATGGGGGAGGGTTGGGTTGGAAAAGAATTCTTGAAGTATAAGTGAATCGTACACCTTTTGGCGACAAAATAAGTCTATGGTACAAATGCACGCAAAGCACACGAAAAATTTGGCCATATTGAAGCTAAAAACAAGTGCTAATAGATTAACACTATATTAATGAGTAACACGTTTTTAAACATGTTAAACCGTTAATGTATTAACATTTATGTTAAAATATTAACAATTGTGTGTTAAAATATTTACACAAATGTTAATATTTGAACATTAAATGGTTTAATGTGTTTAAAAAGTGTTACTCAAATAGTGTTAATCTATTAACACTTGTTTTTGGAGAGCATTGTTAATGTGTTAAAATGTTTAAGATGAACATCCTCATTTAGTCATTAGTGTTAATGTGTTAATAAAAGTTTGAAAGACAATATAGTATATTTTAACACACAATTGTTAATATTTTAACACAAAAGATAACATAACATGTTTAAAAAGTGTTACTCAAATAGTATTATTCTAATAACACTTACATTTGCATTTTGGTGGCTAAAATATGATATGAGTACAGCCAATGCAGGCCTATTCAAAAATTGTTATTACTATTGTTTATGGTAGTTAATCTGAATCATTTCGATTATTGTGATTCTTCGCCAGCGTATGTCTCCATCATGATTTCCGTGTATGGATAGGCCTCCGAAGCCGCTGTTCTGTTCTTCATTTGGGACATAATTTCATCTTTCATTTGACTTTTTAAGTTATTTGACTAATCAATAATAATTAAAATGGATTTTAGCCTCAGTGGCTTAGCATTAATTATATATCCGGAGGGGATGTGCAATAATTATGGGCCCAGGGGTTTGGGCAAGAATTTCTTGGCCAGCCGAAGGTGGGCAAGCAATTTTTGGCAAGCCGGGGGGAGGAGGGGACAATTTGCAAGGGTCGCCTTTTAAATAAAATGCTCTAAAAGGCTTACGAAAACAGTGCAGAAACACTTCAAATATTTTCTGCTTGTAATATAGAGGTACGTGTAAAGAGGGAGGCAAAGATTTTTTGGCAGGCCGAGAGAGGGTGGAGCAATATTTGGGAGGTCGATAGGGGAAGCAAGCAATTTTGGCACATCTTTGGAAATTTACCCCCCCCCCCTTATAATTAATACAAAGCCCATGATGCCCCCAATATACAAACATGTGAAGAATAGCGATTCATTTCACAAATTAAACTTGACATTAAGAAAATAAGGGGCTTTTCTTGATAACATCTTCTCCCATTTTTCTCAAAAAAGCTTAAGATTTATACAGCATCGGAAACCTCTAGCTATATTTTACATGTGTGCAAATTTTTTTTGCAGATTCATTCACTTTGCAATAACATTGTCAAATTTCTATTGTGTTCACTTAAAATCGATCGAAATTACTGTATGAAGCAATGTATTAACTCACAAACACAAAATCGGAATCGACTGAAATTTGGGGAATATCTACTCAAATATTCTTTAAAAAGAAGACCAATGTTAGGATCACAAAATACTACTTTAAATGCAATTTCTCTGTAAAAGATACATATTTTGATCATCCAGGCAGATAAATATATTTGGAATAAAAAATTATAATTCTTTCCAACTGGACTGTTCTGTGTTTGCTGGCTTCAGTATCATGTCATTATGATGCATGCATCATCTGGTCTAGTAATCTTGGATTGGCTCTGTATTATTTTGATTTCTATGCTGCCAATTTGATCTGATATGATGTAGTGATAATGTATTATAGGCCTACAGCAAAAAGTGGCAAAGAATTATAATTTATTCCAATAACTCTCTGTAAAATGTTTAATTGGCCAACGATATAACATGTTATAGCTTTTTAGTCTGTATGGCTTGAGCATTTTGCTTGAGCCTGGCCCCATGATAGAATTATATCACATCACTTTTAAAGTTACCAATTACAGACACGGTGGCTAGCGGTACGGTCTCTGCTTTGCAATTGGTGAATTGTGAGTTCGAGTCCGGGTGGTACCACCGTATTATGCTCTTGGCAAGATGCTTTACCTTACTTGCCTCTCTCTACCCAGGGGTGAAATGGGGAGCTGATATTGCATATTGTCCATTTAGCGCCGCCCAAAGGTATGAGCATGCCTTGGAATAAATGAAAAGCGCTTTGATTCATGTGAAAGGCGCTGTATAAATACCAACACTTATTTTTGATTTATTTAACGGATGATACACTGTTAATAAAAATGCTTGCATTTTAAACGTGTATTGAAAAACTTCAATACGGATGATACACTGTAAATAAAAATGTTTAGGTTTTAAACACATATTGAAAAACTTCAATATATTTACTTTGTAATACTTTTTGTGCACAACTACATAATGTGATGCGATAAAACAAAATCAGTTGGAACTTGGAAATCCTAGATTTGAAATATGGGCCAAATAATGTGTTTTGCTCAAATTGTTGTAACTTTGTAACCAAAGGTCGTATTAACATGAGGTTTTCATTAATGTGGAGATTTGAATACGCTAAAAATGAAAATAAAAATGTAAGAATCCCAAAATTGACCTGGGCCTACTTCAGACAGATTTTGCTTGATCGCATCACATATTTTTACCACATGCGGTACACACTTAAAATATAATACTTTCTTAGTAGGCCTACTTAGTCCTGTAGGGGGCCTACTCCGTCAATAAATCCTTTTTATATGCCGCTTGCTTCATGCCAAAGTCACTGGTCTAGGTACTTGTTTGTCTGGGGTTGTCAGGACCATAACCTTCCATGCTGCCAATAAACAAATGTGCGGTACGCTTGGTCCCGCGCTTGGTGCCTGTAGCTCGCATACGCGCGTCCAATGTTTTCTACCATGCAGAAGATCTTCGTTCACACGCATTAAAATTTCCAATACCATAAGATCCAACAGAGTCTTGCAAACGGTCTCTTCATATTTTACGGCACAAGCGACATTCTGCCTTACACCATCTCAGTGGATCGTTTCCTTCTGGATCTGGTTGAACTTCATCTGGATCTGGTTGATCATCAGGTTGCTGCTGTGCTGCCTCTTGCAATAAAATCAATGTAAGCTCCTGGTTGACGTTGAAGAAGCTCAGCACAAATTTCTTCCGATGTAGAAAATTCTGAGAAAGAAAATGAAGACATAATCATTATAAATAAAATTTTCCGCAACTTTGTAACATTCACATGCAGAGCTGTATGTTGCTGGGGTGGGGTGAAACCAGGGCGTAGCATCATTTTCTCCCGGTATGATCGGTGGGATATACACATAGGTTTTTTTAGAGAAACTGTGCATGTAAAGCATTCTTGCTTGCAAAGAAGGCTTTATTGGGACAATGTGCGCACTAAAACTTTGTATTTTATACCCTTTTGGCCCATTGGGCTGAAAACAGCTTTGGACAATGTGGTTCCTGGTTCAGGAGAGGTTGTAGGCCTATTGCAATAGCAGTGGAATAAAAAATACAGTAAATTCTGAAGAAAAATAATTAGCTCTCTTGTGTATGATGATTTAAGTTCAAATAATTTATAATGTCACTTTCCTACACTCTGACAGTCTGATAATATATACATGAAACATACCTGAATTTCTGTTTCTTGCTCCCGAAGTCTTTCAATGTGTTCAATGGCAGCCTCTTCTCCCACCTGATTGGGTTTTTTCTTCTTGGGCTCAGAAGTTTTTTTCTTGGGCTTAGATATCTTCGGCTTAGATGCTTTTGCTGTTTTCTTGCTTCTATACCGGTACTTGAGCCTGGTTCATCAAGCTATCACCCGCCTCATCCTCTTGCTCTTCCTCAGATTGACTACTTTCTTCTTCATCCACATATCCTGAAAGAAAGAAAAGTGCATAATATGAATTGATGTTTATATGTCATGATCCATGATGTTTGTGTAATTTGCTTTCTTTTACAAGTGCTCCATCTACCCTACCCCCTCTTTATATTCTCCATCCACCCTACCCCTTTTCTCCCTCTACCCCAGGCAACTTATAATAATTGTGCATGGCTGCATTACAATATGATATGAGACATGTTGCCCCTCTGAACTACATGTCATTGAACTACAAAGCCTATACATTTTGGATGAGAATGTTTAAATAGCATAGGTGGAAATGTGCACCATTTTTTATCATTGTATTGATGGTTTTTACTGCTTTTTATTGCCAAAAGATCAACACTTTCTTCAAACAGGAAGGTGTAAACACTGTAACTGCATGTAAATAATGTTTTTAGTGTAGGCCTATGCTCTAAAAACAAGAGATTATGCCAAAATCGGGTGCGTAGATAAACATTTTATGTGAAAAAGAAATTGGCTGCTAAGTGACCAATAACAAACACAGAATATGAAATTAAAAAAGGAAATTCACACATAATTGTACATGTAGCACACTTTATAAATAAAGCATGCCTAAAATGGGCTCTTTAGTTTCAACCAACAAAACCCAAGTATGTTGTATTTTCAAACTTGTTCATTATATCAGTTGTTTCTTAGCCTTATCTAGACCAGATACATCCATGTAGTGAAGATTAAAATGTAACATGCTTATTGCTTAACATGTGTTTGATCTATACAACTACCATTTTGAATGTCAAAAAGTTAGACAGTTAGGCTAATAATATGGTAGGCCTATGTACGACAAAGCAGCCAAAAATGGGCATCTATTTTAAGATCAAACGCAGCAAAAGGTATCTGATGAGATTTATATCAAAATAGATCAAATTAATTTGATCACAGTTAATCGAAATGTATCCAATATATATATTAATAATGGCTTCCAATGATGAATGAGTTTCTTAAAATATTTAAAAAAACCTCTTGTGTCTATTCGATATTCATGATATTCATTTTAGGAATCATATTGGCTGAGTGGAATTCTAATACAAAACCACATATTCGGCCTCCATGTTGCATGTTTTGCAAAAATATTGACATACGTTTTTGTATTTCAATCACATGATCAGGTGAAATAAAAGAAATTTGTCATGTTTCTCTTAAAAGTTCTAATTGATATAACTAAACTGCTTGTGTAACTCAAATCACTCTTTTAACGTTTACCAGCATGACCATGCAGGGCTATTATTAATGGCCTGCGTTATTTGTGTATAAACACAGTTTTCTGAGACAAATATTTTGTTTTTGTACTTGGCCTGAAATCTGATCATATCCCTATATTAAATGTATTTCAAAAACTTCTAAAAAGTATTAGTATAGCTTACCTGTTTGTCATTCTTACATAGGAAACGATCAGTCCGAGATCGTTTTCACTGCTGGTCAGCTCCTCTGCATGGACAACGTGTATATGCGACAGACACAAACTATTACAGGAACAAACAACTGCATCTTCATCTCTACTTTCGATGAAAGAATTGAGCAAATCCGCAAATGAAACATCCATATTTATAAATATAATATTCGAATTATCTTCAATAATATGCAATGTACACGTAGGTCCTTATATACTGTATACGGCTATATAAATATAAAAGTCCCTGTTTAATTGACCTGTGCAAGTTTCATCTTTCAATGCATAAATATATTCCAGTAAGTTTTTGGAAGTTCCATCTAACAAACAATATGATTGGTTGAAAACTTTAGTTCCCACCCATACACATAAAACAGTCCCAGACCTGGCACAGG
The DNA here is from genome assembly GCF_039555335.1 of Amphiura filiformis. NCBI lineage: Eukaryota > Metazoa > Echinodermata > Ophiuroidea > Amphilepidida > Amphiuridae > Amphiura > Amphiura filiformis. The sequence continues at coordinate 18,081,395 of NC_092633.1, read as the reverse complement.
GGGGGTGGGTCATACTTCTCTGGCAATTCCAGGGCAATCCCGACGGCAACACCACGGGAACACGATTTGTTTTATGCGCATGTCTAGCGCATGCGCATTTTGAACAATTAGCGATATCAGCCGTTAAAAACAGCCTGTGATATTCAATCAGCTGATCGTAAATAACAATCCCGGAGTTGACAGCTTCAAACACACGGTTACAATCGAATCGTGACAATGGGAATTAAATCTTTACTCCCAAAATTCAAGAATATAGAAAATAAAGTTTCTGCCAGGGTTTCTGCCGCGGATTTGGGCGGTGAAGTGCAGGCATTGACGCAGGTACACTGCACAACCTGGAATTGATCCACGAAGTAAGTTAAGCTTAAGCTTATTAATTTAAATACTATGTAATGTAGATGGTATACCATCTACATGTAGTGAAATTTGTTATGATCATTTTAAATCGGGTGTGGTGCTGAATCCAGTTACAATTTTGTGGATCTTGTGATTCTGTAATTATGATGTGAAAAGAGTTGAAACGCAACATCTTCATAATTGACATATTTCTCAAGAACCACAATTATTTACAATACTATTCATATATTAAGAAATTATTTTAAGTGTGTGACTTGTATTCGGTGATGAAGGAAAGGATTAAGGGCTTATTTTTCATTAATCTCCTATTCTAAACCATGAAAATTGTCTTTTTATAGCTGCGTGACCAAAAAAGCATCCTGTACCGTTGATTGGTTTTAATGTTACCTGGTCACATAAATGAAGTTAATTTTAAGAATACATGACAAGCCGTTCCTATGCCAACCTGTCCTTGCGCCAACCTGCACCACATTTTTGAAGGCAACTCGTCACTGACCAGTGACCAACCTGTCCCTTGCTTGCTGGAGGGAATAAAGCTAAGGTAGTTGACTATATATATTGTCAAAGGACGGGTAGACTATATTGTCAAGGGCAGTACGTGGTGTACCGTGTATTGGGGTCACTTGTCAGAGCGGGCAAAATCCTGGTGTGCGGTAGATTTACCCGGTCACAGGGTAGATTTTCTCAGGCAGAGGTGTAAAATAGGCTGATTTAGCATAATTTTTCAGGTTTTCCTTCCTGGTCAAAGCCATGGGGGGGTGCAGAGTGACCCCTGCCACAGATACGCTATTGGTCAAGGGGTGGGTTGGGATAGGGACAAGTTGTATATCAACCAATTTTTACATCACTTTTATGCAATTATGGTTCTTACAGGTACCCCGGTATGTCAATGATTTCTGCTAAGCAGTAGATGTGTTGGTTAGGCAAAATGTTACGCCCATAGTTGTTTTTGACGGGGAAGATCGAGCTACAAGCAAAGCAGCACACAAAGAGAGAAAGAAAAGGGTATGTATTAAAAAAAATCAATCTGAAAAGATATGTACAATGTACATGTATGTGAAACGCTAACATTCACATATTTTGGGTATAATCGCGAATTTTAGGTTTGGCCACAAATTTTAAGATTTTTCCAAGACACCCATTTTTGGCTATCTTTTAGAATACCCTACCATTTTTTACATTCACAGTGTATGTGTATGGGTCGTTCATAAAAGACCCCCATTGAAAATCTACAGTGGTAGGGTATTCTAAAAGAAATCCCCATTTTTAAAGTATTCATTTTCCAAAAAAAAACATAAGTTTTCACAAAATTGAAAGAACCCATGGTGATATGTAATACAATCCATGCAGAAAAAAGTACCGGTATAAAAAATAGACCATAGCAGAATGGTAAACTGCATATCCGTCAATACATGCTTTTTCCATGGGAAATGAACTTTGCTGCTTGGATGATGTCACGATGAGGTTAGCATTTATTCCGTATTGAAAAGCGTGTACTGACGGATATGCAGTCGACCGCCCTCATCATGCGATATTTTGGGGGCTTTAGCGCCAGCCCCTCGGAGTCAAAGCAGGGGTGGCCAAATCGAAGGGGCAGCGGAAGAAGAAGGCGGCAAAAAGAATTAGTAATGAAAAAGGGCGGAAATTTTGAAAAAATTGTACTATATATAAAAATGTGTTGCTTTTGGGGCGCTAGCGCCTAGAAATCCTTTTTTTTTTTTGTTCTTCACTTTTTCAAACGACCGTAAAAAAATTGGGGCAACCTTTTTGGGCTGCTGAGGAAGGGGCGGCAAAATTGAATTTTCTTCAGCCCCCCGTACGCCACTGCTCATAGGATTTAATTTTAACGAATTCAACTCTGCGCCGTGTAATTTAATTTTAAAAATGCAAATTTGAACTTTTTATGAAAATGCACACATTTGGGTAATATTATGGATAAATCACACAAATCAGGAATTTTGTGAAATTGATGCATAAAATTTGCTCTCAAAAATCATACATTTTTCCGGTGCTTACCAATACAGTGTAGTTCAGTAAATACAAATTAGGGCACCAAATCTGTGTGGGTACTTGTACTGTCTGTGTAATCATTGGGAATTTCAATATTTCTCTGTTTGTGTTTGCTTGTTTTTTACGTCCAAGTACTAGATTTTCCTTGGGTAAAGCTCAACCTCACTTTTGTGAAATTAATCAACTAGAGGAGTTTATGCATGCATCTAATGTATTATGTACCTCAATTTTCCTCAAATTTTGATATTTAAATTTGCATTTCTTTCTTCATGTCATCAGGAGAAAAAGACAGGAGAAGGCTGGAGCCCTGCACCACCATGCCACACAAAATGAGTTTGCAAGTAAGTCTATGATGTATGACATGTACATTGTATGAGGGGTATCCAAAAGTTTTTCATCACCCAGAAGTGAAAGAGCTATTTTGATGAAATTATGTCAGTGTAATCACTGGTCCTTATGTACATTATGGTTCAGAAATGGTCTCATAAGTATAAGTTTACTTTCTATCCAGATGGCACTAGGTGGGCAGTAGCTATGCGTATAACCTGCAAGATGGTGAAAATTGAGGAACGTATTGCACTGTTGCTTTTTGAAAAAGGAATTTCCAAACTGGCTACATGTCCCTCACAGATTAGCCAAGAAGTGGACGTCCATCACTTATGGATGGCGGGGCCACAGTGAAGAAACTCAAGAAAGTGGAGGATCTTATCATGAAAAGGTAATGCGCCTACTGCCCATCTAGCACCACCTGGAAAGAAAGTAAACATACTTATGAGACCATTTTTGAACCATAATGTACATAAGGACCAGTGATTACACTGACAAATTTTTATCAGTATAGCTCTTTCACTTCTGGGTGATGTCAAAAACTTTTGGATACCCCCTCGTACATGTATCATACAGTAAAATCGATTAAGGAACCGTTCACAAACACTTGTTGGGGGGCCTGATGCAAAAAAAAATTTCATCGTGAAAATTTTTCGGGGGCCCCCACTTTACAGCCTTAAAAAATTTCAGCCCCCCCCCCTTTTTGACATGAAAATTATGAGTCAACCCCATATACTCAATTTTCCCGGGAAAATTTGTGGTCAATTTTTTCAGAGCCCCTCTCCCCCTAGAAGGGTCAAAACTTTTAAGAGCCCCCCTTTGTTGCATCAGCCCCCCCAACAAGTGTTTGTGAACAGTCCCTAATGTAGATCCATGATCATCCACCATGAATGGGCTGCAGTTTCAGCAAAGTTAGTTTTTGAATAGAAGGAATTTGCCATGTACATTGTATTTTAGCCACTGATTTTTAGTTTACTACACATACTTAGGGACACAAACTCATTAAATAATCCAACCAAAAAAACCTGCTGTATTGCTAACATTTCAACCCTTTTGTAGTGAGCAGCCATGTGACTGCAGGGTTAAGGATGTTGTGAAAAACCTGCATTATATTTAAATACAATTTTAAATCATCATTTTTGATTTAAAATGCTAAATATGTAATTGTCCCATGCCAAGTAACTGTGATGTGGTAGGCAAATGTACATTGTATTTATTACGGCAAACCCTTGCTCATTCATTTGTGATTAAGCCAGTCTCCGGGAAGAGACTATAGTTTCAGTCACAGTTTTGGTCACCTTACACCTTCAAATGTGCTCAAAATTTACACTGATGTAAGAAAAAAAGTTTTCTTTAATTTAACTTCATGTGAGGAAAGTAGTTGTGAATTTGTTGATAATTTATTTTTCTGTGTGACCTCTTGTGGCTGTGGTGTACACCTCACACCTTTGTGCGGAGAATGTCAGTGGAAGTTGGAGCTACATGTAAGAAAGCGTGAGTACCGGTACCTCAAACTGCTTTGGAATGAATTTGAAATGTTGTTGCTAACAGTGGCATTTTCATAATCACTTGCACCATTTTGCTAATGTTTGCCACCAGCAGTAATTTGTCTCCCAGAATATCATTGTATCCCACGTATCATTTTCAATTTGCAGTAAAAACTTGTTCGATGTGAAACAATATTTTATTCTATTTCTTTTTAAATTTATAGGTTGGTTTGTGTGGTAAGGCAAAAGATTGACCAAGCCCTGGAAACTGATAACTCAGGCAACTGGTAGTCAGGAACCATATTTGAGATCGAAAAGTTGCAATAAACATTCCTCTGCGAGTCTGTGTACTGGTGTACTACAGTGCCATTTGTGGCAACAAGCAATCGACAAGTAACATTTAGATTTTACATTCCAATTTAGAAATTAAATCTAAGCAGTGGACTGTAACAACAAGTGTTTTAGGATTAATATTATGAAGCTCAGTTACACTACCTGATTCATATTGGGCTGCCTGCACAGGTACACCATCGCTGAATTAGTCGGAGGTACATGTACTTGGCTGGTACGGTGCAGTACCAGGTGAGTACCAGTTTAGAACCAGTGCAGTAACACTGCTGGTGGATCCTGTGCAGTGGCATAATTGGTACTGTGTAGGTACTTTGTGTGTACCAGTCTGCAGATGGCCAAAATAGGAATCTTGTAGTGATAGATTGGATAGACAGCTGAGAACATCATGCTTGTAAGCTTTTAGGCTTTGGGTTGAGCCTTTTGTTTGAGCCTGGCCCTATCAGGGCCCGAGCTTGCGTCTGCCCGGACCGACTGGTTATTAAAATAAACCTGCAGGGGGTCACTCCCATTGTGGCCTGTACACCTCCCCCACTACTCAACCTTTGAAATGCACCCTAAACAAGGATTTAACCCTTGGCTAAAACGATACCCTAAACAGATACCACACGCCTGTTTTCACACCCTAAACATATACAGGGATTTTGTTCCTTGCATCAAATTTCATACCCTAAATTTCATTTCCACGTATTAGCTAATTAAAAGAGTTTTTCTTTTGTCAAAACCAGTTTGAAGAAAACTTACTAGTTTTTCTTGCTGACAGTTTCGTCAGTGAGCCACTGACTTTATCAAAGCTTGGTGTTGTTGTGATGATCCAACAGCTGACGACTGGCGGGAAGTTATTTCACTCCCGGTGACGTTGTTAGTCTTGTTAGCAGTCTTCAGAATAGGATCATACACGTGACTTAGGTTGTAGACCCCTCGTCTCTGTTCATTACTCCTCGCCCCTCTTTCTGATCTGGATTGATTCCTTAATCCACCTTGCTTTCCTATCACTCTCTCTCTCTAAGATTTTAGACTCCCCCCAATTGATAATATGATTAGCCCTGGCTACGTGATCACTAATGGCTGAGTTCTTGAAATGGCTCTCGGATTCTTTTCTCTTTGATCTTGTGTATTTTTGTTGACTCGCTTTTCCGCTTCCCTCCTGTGTGTTCGTCCAGTCGCGTGCGAAAGTTCTTTTGGTTTCGCCGACATATGTTAACTCACAACTTCCACAAGGAACTTCATAAACACAGTTGGGGGTTTTGACAGGATCTTGTTTATCTTTTGGATGGACCACCATTTTCCGGATCGTAGTATGGGGTCTCATGGCGGTCAGCGATGTCGTGTTTCTTAAGAGTTCTACTAATTCTTTCCGACACTCCCGCCACGTAAGGTATCACCACAAAACCTTTACTTTTTGTTCGGAATCAGATGTTTTGCTCTTATTTTTCTTTGTCTTTCCTTGTTGTTTGTCTTCCATTTGCTTCTTGACTTTATCAATTGTCCATTTGGGATAACCGCACCTCGCTAGAGCCTGTCTTATGTTTCAAAATCCACGTATTAGCAATTGCAATTTTGCTACCCTTTTTTCCAATTTTTCATGTTTTTAACACCTTAAACACGATACACACATATCGTGCCTAACCACAAAAAACTACCCTTACGCATTTTTATTATCGCGGATGGTGTACATGCCACAATGGGAGTGACCCCTGGGAAATAAACAAATTTGTTCTTGGTTAAAAAAACACAAGAGCAGTCATATCATGATTTAACCTAAGTAGTCCTCCATCCCCCAATTAGTGCCCCACACTGAACTCTTTCGACTCAAAGGTGCAACTAACCCCATTCGCCCATACACTCAATTTATTTCTATTATGTTCTCAGAATCTTCCTTCCTATACTTTGTACAGAGTTAAAGAGTCCAATATAATCAACACTTGGACTCAAAACTTGGACTGTGTTGGATAGGCTCACTTTTCCCCCAAAATTGTTTTCCACAATTTTTGACCAAAACTCATTTTTGACCAAAAATCACATTTTGACCAAAAACCACATTTTTACCAAAAATCACATTTTTACCAAAAGTCATGTTTTTGACCAAAAAGATTCTGAAAACATAATGATAAAATTGGTTATTTTTTCACCCAATACAAAATTTATTGGTCTCGCTATGAGTTAAAAAATATTGGACTTGACTTCGTCTCCTCCAATATTTTAAAACTCATAGCTCTAAATAATAAATTTTATGTATTGAGTTCAAACCATCAATTTTATATCATTATTGTCAAGGAAATGCAAGTATTTTGAAACACTCCCAGCTAACTCAGTCATGTGGCAATATATGGCCTTGCGATCAGCAAACTGAGCTAGTTCTTCATGAAATGAAGATTTTGAATTATGATCACCATGAACACAAGCTATTGCCAAAAAAAAAATGCAAATGGACATTAAAGATGAGAGAAGAATGACTACAATCTCAAGACTTAGTAGAACCATGCTATATAAAAATAACATTTTATTAAACCTCTTTACATGGTATCTGAAGATTTACTTTACATTATTGAAGGCAAATTTAGTAACTTTTAACACAATCACTGGCAGATGATGTTAACAATCATGACTTTGTATGTGTAAAAATGAAAAGAATAATAAATTAAAAGCATAATCATTTGCTTTGCTTGAATTTATTTCAGTGTTGCATTTGAGTAGGAATAGAAATACATGTAAGATGGGTAAATATCATATAAACAATGGTATCAGACTCCGCATAGTTCAGTTGCAGAGAAGATGGTTTGCCATTTTTTTCTTTGCTGATTATTGCTGTATGGAAGTATGGTTGGTTGACAACCTTGCGAAATTTGAAAATTCCAGTCAAGAGATGCATAATTTGACCTACTTGGGGCTTTCATTCCAGTTTTATGTGTTTGAGCCAAAAAGGACCAAGGTTAAATGTTACGCACCATCAATGATCAAATAGAAGTAATCAGTGGCAAAGCATAGGTCATCATATTGGGGGGTAATTAAAGCATCTGTGTCTGATAGTGATTGAGGGGGCACAATCCATTTTCCGGCAATTTTCCAATTGGATTTTCTAAACTTTGCAATCGAGGGGGGGGGGCATGTGCCCCCGTGCCCTATGATGCTACATGGTTGCAACATGGATTCACTGTGATCATATGCTCCAAGAGCACCATCACCATTACTGCATAGCTGGAAATTTTTACTAGGTTTTTATTTTTGCAGGTGGTTCTACACCCCTTGATAAATTTGTGACTATAAATAATAATATACTGGTAACAAAAGTTATGTATATTATAGGGGCAAGGAATCCAGATACTATACTGGAATTTCAGTGACTCAAGACAAGTGGTACGTTATTTATGATAAGAAAAGAGGTACCGCTAGAATGTACCCCATTTATATAATGAACCACCTGTCTTGAATCACTGAAATTGCAGTGAAGTAATTGGATTCCTTGCCTCTATAATATATACATAACTTTTATTACCAGTGTGTAGTTATTTTTGAGAAAAATGCAAAATTAGTCACAAAATTTATCAGGGGTGTAGTACGCATCACCTTAAAGAGGAAGCCCCGCCAGAGTAGTTCTTCCGGGGTGAATCAAACCTCCAGGGAGTGAAATGTCTTTGATCATGTTAAGAAAATATTGCCAAACAAATGACCCTGGCATAGTATAAATATGCATTGGTTAAGTCACTTGTAAATTGTCACTAACTAATTTGATAACCAGGCAGGTTTGGTTCATCCCAGAAGGACTGCTCTGGCTGGGTTTCCTCTTTAATTTCAGAATGGTAAATTTTATAGCTTTATAACTGCTGTGAATGCAAGAAACTATACACTATACACCTATTGAGGTGCAATTTTCAAATTGTTATCCAGACCATGTGGGTCAATTTTCAAAATTAAAAAATTGGCAGATGCTTTAAGGGGGTACTACACCCATGTGGTAAATTTGTGACTATTTTTGCATTTTCTCAAAAATAATAACACACTGGTAACAAAAGTTATGTATATTATTGGGGCAAGGAATCAATTACTACACTGAAATTTCAGTGACTCAGGACAAGCGGTTTAGTATATGATAGGAAGCGAGGTACATCCTAGTGGTACCTTATTTCTTATCATAAATAACAAACCGCTTGTCTTGGGTCACTGAAATTCCAGTGTAGTAATTGGATTCTTGCCCTATAATATACATAACTTTTGTTATCACTGTGTTATTAGTTTGTGAGAAAATGCAAAAATAGACACAAATTTATCGAGGGTGTAGTACCCTCTAATACCTATAACATCATACTCTATTCTGATCATATTTGTTGTGCCATTATATATTAAATTTTCTGACTGCACAGCTCTTTCAAAGACCCTGTATCATATCAATGTCCTGTATTATAATCTTGGCAGGCAGTTGGTGCATTATTCAGTTGTTTATGTAATTATTGGAGTAATTCTGGAGCTCTTTACCATAGTTTTGTTCTCCAGGAGCACAATCATTTCCGTAAATATTTTTGTTCACAAATAATTATTGTGCAGATCTAACCTTTAGTTTATTATTGGAGTTCATCAAACAGTGAAACAGTGCAATGTCCCCGGCAATGTCTCATAAATTAATAAAGTTAGCCAGACTTTGACATAATGCCATTAACTACTAACAATTAAGTATTTCATTCAACTATGCTGATTTTTTTTCCCCAACTGCTGAATGCTGGTACTTAAATCCAAACGACTAATCATGTTATAGTGCTATTTGAGAAGTTTGCGCCAAATCCGTAGGTTGAAAAATCCATTGAGCTCCATTGAATAACCACCAAGAATAGTTCCGCTGTTGATTCAAAAATCAATGGTTTCCTATGTCCATGGTATAGCCATCACAAGGTCCATTTTCCAAACCATCATGCATGCTTCCTGTAAAAAACAGAAGACAATAATAACAATAATTTTAAATTAAAAAGAAAAGCTTTTTACATGTACTTGCTTTAAATAGCCTCTGGATGATCAATTAATTTGAGATAATACATTATCATCTTGACATTATTACTATTATCTCCATATATTTAACTTCAAAAATATATATTGAGATAATTTATCATAAGAGCTATTTATCATCACCATATATTTATCTTGAGATGATTTTATATAATTTATTAGTTCCAGATAAAAGGTTTTGAGATGATGTATTCTCTTGAGATAATTTGTTATCTTGAGATTTATTAATAAAACTTATCTCAAGATAATTTCTTGAGACACTTATCTATAAAAGATAACAAATTAGAGTCTTGAAATAATAAATTACTTTGAGATAAGTCATCTTATAACTTATTATTTCAAGATAATTTATCTCAAGATTATCTCAACATATTAATCTCCAGATAAAAAAGATTTAGAGATAATGTATTTTTTTGAGTGACTTATCAATTACCTCAAGATAATTTATCATCATGAGATATTTATCTCTGGACAAAAAGATATATAGAGAGAGGTTTTTATGGAGATATTTATCTTGAGATACAGCAATTCATTATTTCCATTTATCTAAAGATAATTGTCTCAGGTTAATGGATTATCTCAGAATGATTAATTATCTCGGGATAATTGATTATCTCAGGGTAAATTAATCATCTAGAGATTATCAAGATAATTTACTAATCAAGATAATTTATGATCTCCAGATAAATAACATCTTGTATTAATGTATTTTTTCGCGATAATTTATTATCATGACAAGATTATTTATTATCTCAAGATATTTATCTTCCCGGGATTTATCTCTGGACAAAAAGATTATGGAGATATTTATCTTGAGATAATTTATTATTTCCATATATTTATCTTGAGATAATTGTCTCAAGGTAATTTATTATCTCAGGGTAATTGATCATCTGAAGATAATTGATTATCTCAAGATAATGATCTCAAGATAATTTATAATTTACTATCAAGATAATTTATCATCTCCAGATAAAACATCTTGAGATAATGTATTTTCTCAAATTATCTCAACAATTATCTCAAGTCCTGTCCTGTCAATGTCCCTATTTGCAATATAAATTGAGATAATCAATTATCCTGAGAATCTGAGATAATCAATTATTCTGAGATAATCAGTTATTCTGAGATAATTAATTATTCGAGATAATTCATCATCCTGATGATAAATAAAAAGTTCATATTGGCAGTAGGCAGGACAGCCAGGCAATTCTGCAACTTCCTGCTAGGCAACAAGACGATCACATGTTGGAAGTCCATGGAAAGCGATTGGGGAAATTCCATGTTGTATGGGGCCGAGACATGGTCAGGGCTCGGCATTCAAAATGCCCCCGCCCAAAGTCAGCGAGGCATAATAGTCCATTTGACTTCCTCGAGAGAGTGATGTCTGTGCAAACTCCAGTAATGTTTATTCAAATTTAAATCGGATGAGTTGGCTCAAATTACTGCCGTGTTTACATACATGCATTTAAAAGCTGTAGGCCTACTACAATTACAAAAAACATTAAAGCGTCAAGTACGTCACTAGTTAGCAGGGGTAGTAGGGGATAGGCAGGGTTACGGCCGGGGGCACATCAACAAAATTTGGTGGGTATGTTCCCTGGAATTTTGAAGTGGTGGGTCTTTGGGAGCTGCCCGGTAAAAGGGGTCTTTGGAGCTGCAAACAAGCAAAATGGGCACTTTTGGAGCTGCGAACAGTCAAAATCAAGGGTCCGGCTTTCTGGCTGAAAATTGCCTGACAAAACCTTCTAGAGCTGAAATTATCAAAATCAAGGGTCTTTTGGAGCTCTAGTTTGGTCACTTATAGGGGGTCTTTCAGAGCTGCAAAATCCAAAATAGGGGGTCTTTCCGGGGGAACATACTTGTATGGTCATTTGTGTTAAGTGCCCCCAGCGCCGCCCCAACCCCTGGGTTTACAGTTTGACCAAGGTGTCCATTTCATTAACTTGACTAAGCTTTACAAAGCTTTCGTAAGTCTCAAAATTATTTGTAACTTGTGACGAGTCGTAAGTTCCATTTCACTAAACTTACTTACGAACAGTACCCTTAAGTTACATCTAGTCTTGGGGATTCGTAACTTTACGAACGTGAACGCGTCGAACGGTAATGAGTTACGAAGGGTTAAAAGTTTAGTGAAATTACAATTACGGCAATTACCATGTCCATGGTCAGGGTTACACAGTTTACAGTGACAGTTTATAAATTATAATAGATCATGAGATGGATAATTATTGTGGACTAGAGACACGTACATCATGCGGGACATCATGCACTGATCAGTGTGCTCGCTCGCAATAATTGTAAGCTTTCTGCATCAGTGCAGTGGCACTGGCAGTGTCCGTGACCCTACGAAAACAGTGAGCTCGAGAAAGCGACTCAGTGAAATTACTATTCCAATTTAATACTCCGCACACTCACCATCAAGTATATTATGCTCAGGTTGTCATCACGTTTGTAAACAGAGCTATTAGTTTGTTTGTAAACAGAAGAGCTGTTTGTTTGTAAACAGAAGAGCTGACTTCTCCATCATGTCCATGCTGATGCTTCGTATCACCAGGAAATAACCGGCGAGTGGCGACGAGCTACAATGTACTTGTCCATCTATGAAACAGTGCATCCAGTACGCTACTATAACCTCTTCCCACACAACCGACTGCTTTTGAGTCTGTTGAAGAGATTAATGTAACGGCAAATTTTAAACTAAAAATCCCCCAAAACCCCGCGAAATCTCAAATTTCAAATGCTTTTATCTCAAAATTTCTTCGCTCCACCTCTGAGGTGAACCGAAAAAAGTTGCTTAAAATAACGTTTTCTAGCTATATTCCAAAACTTGTGGAGGTGCGTTCGGTAGTTTAAATGATATTGATGACGGAAATTGGGCATCGTAATCGATCTTAGCGGATATGTCACCATTGGTTTTAACACAAAGTTTCGCGCCATTTGCAACCTCAAAATCCCAAATCTAGTATCGAAAACTCAACGTCCCACCCCCCTGCTTGACAGACTCCCTTTAATATTATCTTGCCTGGACCTGATATCAAAATTATTCAGTAGGCCTACTATATAGTGTATGTGTGAATTTCATATACATGTCTTTTATCCAATTATCTTGTTATTAAGCAGGCCCGTAGCCACGATTTTTATGGGGGGGGGGTGCTGAATTTGGAAAAAGTGGGCTTTTTTCCAAGAGGTGGTGCAATTTTGTGAAAAGTGGACTTTCTTCGCAAATTTGGACCTTTTTTTGACCAAAAAAGCTTTAAAAATCCAATTGTTTTGGCTTGCTATATACGCTCGCGAATGCTTAAATTTTGGGACTTTTTGTATAGGCCTACTTTTGCAAGCTCGGGGGAGTGGGGTGGGGGTTGCACTCGTGGCTACGGCTGTTATTAAGGAACTGCAATCTTGTACATTTTTCTGTAACCTTTTGTAAATAGGCCTATATAGCTTGTAAATCCACTTAGGAAAAAAAAAATATTGTTGTGTTGCCCTCAAGTGTGAAAATGGGAAAGTTGGGTCGCACGGTCGGATTTTTTTTTTTTTTTTCTTTCTTTTTTTTTCAAATATTAAATAATGCTTCTTCAATTAGGAAACATTTGTCAATTTTGACTTCTAAAAACCTGTTAGACATCGATTAAAGACTAGTCTTTCAATAAAATATTAATTGTAAGTGAAAAACATTGATTTTTTGAACAAATCTGTAAAAATCATCATTCAAAAAAAATGCCGACCCTGATTTTTCAGGTTTTAGGGTCGGGCGGTTGAGGGCAACACAACAAAAAAATTTTGATTTTGGCCTTATTGGCACAATATATGCCAAAAGAAAATAAAAATCATCTTTCTTGCTCTGCTTGGCCAAGTTTTCAACTTGTTGGTCATTGAGGAAATAGTCTACTGCAGTTCCCAGACCCACAGCTGAGATACAAAGTTCTTTGTAAAGTAACCCCTATTTTGATAATCTCTCACAGAATGATTTTTTTGGTCTAAATTCACTAACTTCTTATCCAGCTGACCTGACAATAGGCTCAATTTTAAAACAGTAGGCCTATATATTTCATTACTTCAGTAAATGAAAGGACAGGTTTCACTTTTTTCGTTAATATAGGCCTAAACAGTTTGGAAGATAAGCTAAGATATAGCCTTGATCAAGGCTTCCTCCTTACTTTTTCTCTATTCATGCTCTTCATTGGATCCATGTATAATCAGTGGTAGAAGTAGGCCTATCATATACTGGACTCTCTAAAATTTTTAGTCAGGTCAGATTTTTGTGTAGGACGAAATGAGCTAGGGAGGAAGTGTGCCTTGTGGGGTGGGCGTGGTGGGCATTTTGCTCAAACACTACCCCTGCAGTGCACAGTATGCCTGGAGTAAAGTAAGATAAGAAAATCAACTATCTGGCCTCAACAATTCAAATGTCAAATAAATTTTTACAAAGTTATGATGCTAAATAATTATTTCTAAAGAATAACTTTTGAAACAGAAATTTTTGTGGCAAAGCTTCCATGAATTTTACATTCACTAACTATGGACGCCAAAGGACTTGAAACAAGTCTAAGATATATAGTCCAAAATTTCATAATAACATTTATTTAATGAATGCAAAAACGAAGCCCTATTTCCAGACAGGAAGGGGCACTCGATTTGGAAATGACAGGGATGTGCAGACACCAGTTTGAAACTAAGTGTCTTTCAGTGAGATAATTGACACCAAAAATAAAAGGAGTCATTTGATGAAATCCCCCGGTCATTCTTTGAGACTGCATGGGGAATATTTTACCCCAAAAGAGGGCATGATAAAGTAGCCCTCCCATTCCCTTTTGGAAGACCTAATATCCAGCAAAAGACTTGTTTGGACAACCCCCACCCTGGGTTTTACCCCTAATCCTAATCTATGAGGGTGTGAAAAACCAAACACCTGTATGATGATGCAGATTTCACAGTGATAATTGCTTGTGCATGAGAAACATGTATTTTTATAGGGCACACGACTAGTCCCAATGGGACAGTTACTCCAGGTCACTATAGTTACACTTGTACTAGCTGATACTGGCATGACTGGCTGCTCGAAAGTTCATGGTAGTATTTATTCCACAACTCATTTTTCAAGTAAACTACACACAAACTGAATTCCCGGGACTGAATTCTCTGACTGGAAACTTTAAAATCCCATTTGCTTCATAATTGTTAATTTATAAACAGCTATAAAGAAATGTAAATTACTTATTTACACTGTACACATTGGCTATTTAGACAATATGTTCCAACTATATTGATGATATTTTAATACAAATCTTCAAAAATACAAAAATCAAATCAAGTTGAAGTTTACTGGCATTTCAATTAATATTATGGATTCACTATTTAAACAGGGAAGTGCCATTTAAAGCTATAGGATTAAGGAACACTTATAAATTGTTCGATTACAAAATTGCTCTATCTGTGGTAGATGGCAAATAATACTTTCCATGCAGGCAATGAAGAGATCTGACTTGGAATGACAGGGGTTTCTCTTTGGTGAGGCTTTTTGCACCACGGTTGAGGACCGGGCCGAGAAGGCAACCAACGAGAGCACTCTGAAGAAGTCAGAGGCTGCCCTGACCAAGGGGAAGGGCAGCAAGTCGAAGAAGAAACGCAAGAAGTCCAAGTCTTCTGGTAAGCGTTCCTCTTCGTCGGCTCCGGCTTCAGCAGGTCGTGCACCACCGTCTACACCGGAGCCCGAAGCTACCTCTGCAGCACCCAAAAAGTCTGGGAAGCGCAAGAGTAGCGCAGGATCATCAGACAAGCCCCCCAAGAAGAGCAAGCGTTCTTCAAAGAGGAGCAAGTCAGATCGTTCCTGAGGGCATGGCGGTCGACAGTCCATGCCGGCGGCAAGCCATCTCTCCGGGCACCTGGGTATTGTCTGTAGTGAGGGGGGGTTACAGACTGGAGTTCACCAGTCCCCCCTCGTGCGCCTGCACGTTTCAGAGGTCCACAGTAGTGCCGTCAGACGGCCCCCAGCGTCGGGCACTACTATCGGAGGTCACTCAGCTTCTCACGAAGCGGGCGATTGTCCGTCTACCCCCTTTCCCCAAGGGGTTTTGGAGCACATTCTTCTTGGCTCCAAAGAAGACCGGCGACTGAGGCCCATATTGAACCTCAAGCCGTTGAACGAGTTCATCAGGCCCAAAAGGTTCAGAATGGAGACTCTCGCTTCGGTGCTAGGTTCTGGGCCTTATGGCCAGTATGGTATACCTCGTACCGTACTGCCGTTTTCACATGAGGCCTATCCAACTGCACCTTCTCGCCTTTTACAGGCCCAGTCACCACCCGATATCCCTCGCGGTTCCGATGTCGGAGATCACGCGAGAGGAACTCTGGTGGTGGACCCATCAGCCCAATTTGACCCAGGGTGTCAGGTTCCCTGCACCCGCAGTACGTCATGTAGTGACGACCGACGCGTCAAAGCTGGGCTGGGGGGGCCACATCCACGGGGACTCAGTCTCGGGCCTATGGTCGGCCACGGAGACAGAGTCCCACATCAACATTCTCGACCTATGGCAGTGGGGACTGGAGAGAACTCTCCAGCACTTCGAGGAGGTGATCGTGGGATCTCATATCGTTGTCCAGATGGACAACACAACCGTGGTGGCCTACCTCAACAGACAAGGGGCACCAGGTCACCTCGGTTGTGCCTGCACGCACTGCGCCTGATAGGATGGTGCAAGTCCAGGCATATTACGTTGAGAGCGATGCACATAGCAGGCGTCACCAACATCCTCGCGGACGATCTGTCACGAGGGAAGGTGTCGGGACCAACAGAATGGTCCTTGCTCCGCTGGTCGTCCAGATGATCTTCGAGGTGATGTACCACCCTCGATAGATCTGTTCGCATCTCAGCGCAATCATCAACTGCCGAACAAGCGTTCGCCGTGGACGCTCTGTCCATAGACTGGGGAGGGATGACTACATACGCTTTCCCCCGATCTCACTACACACGAGGATGGCGGCCAAGATCGGGAGGGAGGACTGCAACGTCATTCTGATCGCGCCGAAACACCTGTGGTTTCGTCCGATGTTACCAGATCTACTCCGGATGCCCAGATGAGAGGTACCCAGTCCACCACTAGAGCACCTGCAGTTAGCTGTATGGCCCTTATCAGGGAACGCGCAGCGGAGGGAGGCTTTTCATCAGAAGCTGCTTCCCTCCATACGTATAGCCAGCGGCTGGCTCCCTACTACGCATGGTGCGGTGAGAGAGATATCTCTCCCACTAGAGCGTCTGTGCCTCTAGTGGCAGAGTTTCTGACAGAAAAGTTCCAGTCAGGACATCAGCAGGCCACGGTGGCCAACTACAAGTCGGCGATTCTCTCCGTTCATCGAGGATTCGAAGACGGGTCGACCATCAACACCGATGGGTCCCTCAGTCTTCTCCTCGACGGTATGTTCAACGATAGGAAGGTGATCCCCCCGTGGGATCTCAACACAGTCTTAGATTACCTTAAGGGTCATCCTTTTAAGCGACGCTTAAGTACGTAACTCTCAAGATGGCTTTCCTATTGGCGTTGGCTTCGGGACGGCGGTGCTCAGAATTGCATGCGGTCTCGAAGTCAGCTTCCGTGTTCACAAACAACGGAGCGACGCTCTTTCTGTGCCCCGATTTCTTGGCCAAGAACGAGCGCAGTACATTCCGACACTCATCCCTCCCCATACCCAGAATTGGGCAAGGTTCGTCAGTAGCCGAAGACAGGCTGTGGTGCCCGGTGAGGGCGCTTCAGCAGTACCTCTTCCGAACACAAACCTTAAGAGGGACTCATGACCGCATATTCATCACCCATGCAGAAACTCATGGTCCAGCCGCTAAGCAAAACCTAGCTCGGTGTCTGGTCCGGGTGGTCGCAAAAGATGCGCGCCCCAAGGCCCACTCAACAAGATCGATCTCATCATCCTGGGCCTATCGTAGGGGGTCCCCAATGAAGAGATCTGTCAGGCAGTGTCCTGGAAGACCGCGTCATCATTCTCTTCGATATACTACAGGCGACAGGTTTGCCAGGGCCGTTCTGGGGCGTTGATATGGTGGTGGTGGGGTACAGGTGCAGACAATTCAGAATACTCAGCATGGTATGAACCAGTGTTTCTATTCTTAACCACCATACTATAATAAGTGCGGAGGTTTTGGTCTGTATTCATGCTCATTTTTGTTTCCCGGCCGATGTGGGGGAAAATTCTTTGACCTCAGGAAAACCGTGCTACCTGCTCCCGATCCCGTTCCTGATCAGATGCTGGCCAATCTTGTACCTCCATCCGTCGGTTACTTGCTAGATCGATCTTTCAGATGTTGATGCAAGAAGTATCTTAATCAACATCGGAAAGGGAAGATCGTCCGGTGTCGGAGTCTAGTCCAAAACAGAAATGTTTTGTAGACTCCTAACTGGAACGATCTTAGCTTTCCGATGTTGATTATTCCCGGACCCCGGCCGCCCCCTACACGTTTGGCCGAGTAGGGGTGCCCAAGTCGGATAAGGGATGATTACCGGATGTGACGTCACCAAATGGGTGAGTCCACTCGGGGATCGTTTTTGTTTGTTATTTATTCATTTATGTGGGACAAAATGACTATTGGTTTTTCCACATCTCGGGATCGACGCAAGAAGTATCTTAATCAACATCGGAAAGGTAAGATCGCTCCGGTTAGGAGTCTACAAAACATTCTGTTTTGGACTATTTTTGACTCAAAGTTTCATTTGGGGTGTAAGGGGTGCTCAAGCGCTCAAGCGCTTTGCATCACAGCCAGTGATGTTGAGATCAGCTAGCCTAGTATGGGTGAAAAGCGAAAAGTAGTAGTCTGCTGATGAACCGTAGAACACTCAAGTCAACCTCACCTCCAAGCTGGTGCACCCTGGAAACTAGTTCCTTGCGGTTCTAGGCTAACGAGGATATGGCTAAGGGAAGGAAAACCCCGAAAATAAACCTACTGCGGTGGGCCAACAACCCGTCCAGTTCAAACAATTGTTACGGAAACTGCAAGAATCAAAGAAACTACAAAATACAGCTAACGCTGGAAATGGCATTGGTGAGGCGACGGTCCAGATACCAGAAGATGATAATATCACGTATGTGGACAGCATGACGCTTCTGAATCAAAGCCG
Organism: Amphiura filiformis; assembly: GCF_039555335.1. Lineage (NCBI taxonomy): Eukaryota > Metazoa > Echinodermata > Ophiuroidea > Amphilepidida > Amphiuridae > Amphiura > Amphiura filiformis. The sequence continues at coordinate 18,062,749 of NC_092633.1, read as the reverse complement.
AAAGGACGTTCAGCGGCCGACTACGTCGTTAACCGGGCCGAAAGTAATCACTAACATAGGATGTTGGAATGTAAGAACACTATACACCATTGGAAAATCTGCTCAGCTTGCAAAGGAGATGGAAAAATATGACATTGATGTCTTGGGAGTAAGTGAGTGTAGATGGACAGGGCATGGAAAGGTCAAGTTGAGCACAGGAGAAAGTTATATATATCGCAATACATTGTAACACGCTGAAGTACATATCGCGAAATACATTAATATATCTTACTTTAATTGAATCAAAATAAAATGATGGTGGCATCAACATTACAATTCTACATTTCTTAATTTCTTAAATGTTTCATTACTTAATTACCTACAGACAATTTGTTCCAATATTGTACAAATCCACAACATACGCGCCAACCAAATATACATTCGGGTTCATTGTCATTATAAATCAAAATACATTATTTTGTGATAATCCAATTCCACACAATTACAAATAGTACAATTGTGACAAACTTTCAAATTACAATTCAAAATCAATTCAACATATAACTTTCTACATTTATCAAATACAAAATATATTTGTTTTCATTTTGACGTCCTTTGACTTTTATATTAGTCATTCATAAATTTGTAAATGCACAAAAATCTTTAGAAGTATTCTTTGATAATTACAAATCACATAATAATTATAATATTATGCCTAATTTCACATTTTTTTAAAGACATTATATTTTTCATACAGCCTTTTGATCGAGTTGCTTACAACTGGTCTAACAATGATACTGATTCCATAGTCTGGCCTTTACAGTTTACCAGTAATTTTGACAGGGTTGGTCTTCAGAGACTCAAGAGCAGCTGCGTTCAAGTTTGTCTCTGGTTCCCAAGTGTTTCTTGATTTTGGAAAATCCCGCCACTTTATGAGATATTCTAGACGCCCATTTCTATAGCGTCCTCTGATAATATGCTCAATCACATATTCAGGAGTTTTATCCTGAACTGGTGGCAGACCTAGAATGATTGGAACCTTTGTTTTCTCAGATTCTTGTGTGGCCAAAAGAGGAAGAAAAGAGTCCTCAGGACAATCGTCCGGAACAAGTCCTGGAATTGGATCTCTTTGTTCTAAATCTGTTGGTTCAGTATCATTGCTTGGTCGGACATACCTATCATATGCAAATTTCATACGATTGACGTGAATTGGTGTAGTAATCAATTTGTTGTTTTCTAGATTACGTACACGGAAATTGACTGGACCTGTTTGTTCAACAAGCAGGTAAGGACCCGACCAGAATTTCTGAAGTTTGCGTGAAAGTCCTTGCTGCAATGCAGGAATATATACCCATACTGAGTCTCCAACTTGATAAGGAACATCCGTTGTACTCTCATCGAAACGTTCTTTCATCTTGTTTTGATTTTGCTCTGTGTGACGTTGTGAGATCTTCCTTACAATTTCTAATTGAGAGATTAGATGATGAATGTGCTCTCTGAGATTCTGTTCTGCATAATTGCAGTCTGACGTGAGCGTTACATCTAAAGGAAGTCTCGCTTCTCTACCATACAAAAGAAAGAACGGACTGAATCCAACGGAGTTTTCAGCAGGAGTTGTACGGTACGCAAACTGTATGGCTGTGATATATTGATCCCAATCAGTATGGAATTTATTTACATAGTGTGAAATGGTGTCTAAAATTACAGCATTGTACCGCTCTTGTATCGCGTTGCATTGTGGGTGATAACTTGAGGTATTCAATTTCTGTGTTCGCATGATTCGACACACTTCCAAAACGATCTTGCTAAGAAAATTTGTTCCTCTATCGCTTAATAACGTTTCTGGACAACCGTGGACACATATGACATTATCGAAAAATGCTCTTGCTATTGTTGAAGCATTTGTTACTTTCAAAGGTACCAAAATGGGCCACCTGGTGCAGTGATCCGTAAAGCAAAGAACATAACGGTTGCCAGAGGTTGAACAGGAGAAGATAATTTACATCAACACGGAGTTGCAATAATGATGTCAAAGAAGGCAGAGCAGGCATTGATAGAATGGAAACCAATAAATGATAGGATCATTTATGCAAGATTCTTTTCAAAATTTTGAAATTCTCAATTCTTCAAGTATATGCACCCACCAATGAAACAAATGAAGAGGATAAAGACAATTTTTATGAGCAACTGCAAGCAATTGTAGATAGCATTCACAAACATGACGTACTTATTGTGATGGGAGACCTTAATGCTAAGGTTGGAGAGGATAATGAAGGCTGCGAAAGCATCATGGGAAAACATGGACTAGGAGTGAGGAATGACAATGGAGAGAAAGGGACAAAATGACTACAAAACATCTGTTTTGGACTATTTTTGACTCAAAGTTTCATTTTAAGATGCTAGCCGAAGTTGTCAATTTGAATATTTGTGTATTCTCAATCTGTCAAAAGTATCGTATCGGAGAATGGCCGATACCAAATGGTATCGACTACCGACACCACTGGTATCGGCAGTATCGAGTATCGCCCAACGCTAGTACACCGCGAGTCCTCCATTAGTTTTTATCTATCTTTGTCTTTGTCTTAAGTTCCCCACATCAAGTTGGCTCGATTTTTTATGTCCATTCAATGGTTACTAATCCTATATCTCTGTTCACTAGTGAATCTGATCAGAGAAGATGTATGAAGCATCCTCTATGATCTGATGGAATCAAACTTTGTTTTTTGTTGTTATTGACAAAATACAGCAATTTTCACATGAAATTGACATTGCTAGCAGTTTTCAACATCTGCCAGGAAAACAATGAGGCTCTTTTTTTTATTTATGATTATCAGTGGTTAGACCCACAAACACTTGCAAGTGATTAATGCTGACTAATAAACTAAAAATAACAGCATTAACATTTCACTATGAAATTTTAATATGAAAATTAAACAAATAAATCGGCCAGCCAAAAATTGACTTGCCACCCTCAACCTCCTCCCCCAGGGCTCATTATTACCATGCATATGTACCATATCTGGAAGTTAAAATCTGGTCCATTGAAATTCCAGATTTTTTTTGGGGGGGGGGGGAAATACAAGTAAAATTCAAAGATTTTTAACAATTTTCATTGATGTCCTCTATCCCACCATTGGAATTCCAGACTTTGTATGGAAATACAAGTAAAAATTCCAGGATTTTTTAAACATTTCCATGGATGCCCTCTATAGGCCCCTCACTATACATGGAATTCCTGTTATTTTTTCACACATCCGGAAAAAATTCCATGATTATTCTGATTATTTCATGCATGCCCTCTATAGGGGTTTGATTGAATGCGCCTGGAATTCCATACTTTTGCGGAGATTGGGTCTGGAATTCCAGATATTTTTTCCAAAAAAAAGTTTGCCCTCTATAGGGGTCTGATAGAATGCGCCTGGAATTCCATTCTTTTTGCGGAGATTGGGTCTGGAATTCCAGATATTTTTTCCAAAAAAGTTTGCCCTCTATAGGGGTCTGATGGAATGCGCCTGGAATTCCATTCTTTTTGCGGAGATTAGGTCTGGAATTCCAGATATTTTTTCAAAAAAATAGTTTGCCCTCTATAGGGGTTTGATGGAGTGTGCCTGGAATTCCATACTTTTTTGCGGAGATTTTGTCTGGAATTCCAGATACTTTTTCCAAAACAAACTTGGAATTCCAGATTTTTTTCCAAAAATAACATTTGCCCTCTATAGGGGGGGGGGGTCTTTTATTATCTGGAATAGCCCAATGGTGCTCCCCATTATGGGTAGGTCACAGTAAGGCTTTGCACCCCCAGCCTCGTGACTTGTAATGAGTACCGCAGGTTAGTTTGCGAAGCTCCCCTGGTCGAGTAGTATCCCGGGGGTTCTTGCCTAGCAGCTAATTTGCATGGACCGTTGAGCGGTTTTGGGTTGGGCAAGGATAAAGGCAGATTCCCTTCTAAAAACCAATGGCAAGTTTATGTAGTAGATAAAGGGTGAGAAACAGACCATTATCAGAAAGATTCCTACTGTAAGGAGCTCCAGTATCGGGTAAGTTTGCACTAAATTAACAACAGTAAGATTCGTACTGTGAGGAGTTCCAGTATCGGGTAAGTTTACACTAAATTAACAATAGTACGATTCCTACTGTGAGGAGTTCCAGTATCGGATAAGTTTACACTAAATTAACAATAGAAAGATTCCTACTGCAAGGAGCTCCAGTATCGGGTAAGTTTGCACTAAATTAACAACAGTAAGATTCCTACTGCGAGGAGTTCCAGTATCGGGTAAGTTTACACTAAATTAACAATAGTACGATTCCTACTGTGAGGAGTTCCAGTATCGGATAAGTTTACACTAAATTAACAATAGAAAGATTCCTACTGCAAGGAGCTCCAGTATCGGGTAAGTTTGCACTAAATTAACAACAGTAAGATTCCTACTGCGAGGAGTTCCAGTATCGGGTAAGTTTACACTAAATTAACAATAGTACGATTCTTACTGTGAGGAGTTCCAGTATCGGGTACGTTTACTCTAAAATAACAATAGAAAGATTCCTACTGTAAGGAGCTCCAGTATCGGGTAAGTTTGCACTAAATTAACAATAGAAAGAGTCCTACTGCATGGAGCTCAGTATCAGGTAAGTTTACTCTAAAATAACAAAAGAAAAAGTCCTACAAGGATGTGATGGATCAGATTATCATTTATATGTCATTGATGCTCTATAAAAACTTGAAGATCAAAGATGTGATGGGAATATCATGAAATTGCTGAAAGTGAATTGTATCATATCAATTATGAAAAGACGTAGACCAAGGATATGACGGATGAGATTACCATTTATATATCATTGATGTTCCAGTATATGCCATTTATTTATTATTGATGTTCTAATGAAAACTCGAAGATCAAGGATGTGGTGAGAATCGTATGAAATTGTTAAATGAATCATATCATATAAAAAGATGAAGATCAAGGATGTGAAGGATCAGATTATCATTTATTTGTCATTGATGTTGTATAAAAACTCGAAGATCAAGGATATGATGGGAATATTATGATATTGTTTAAAGTGAATTTTATCATATAAAAAGATGAAGATCAAGGATGTGATGGATCAGATTATCATTTGTCATTGATGTTGTATAAAAACTCGAAGATCAAGGATATGATGGAAATATTATGATATTGTTTAAAGTGAATTTTATCATATAAAAAGATGAAGATCAAGGATGTGAAGGATCAGATTATCATTTATTTGTCATTGATGTTGTATAAAAACTCGAAGATCAAGGATATGATGGGAATATTATGATATTGTTTAAAGTGAATTTTATCATATAAAATGATGAAGATCAAGGATGTGAAGGATCAGATTATCATTTATTTGTCATTGATGTTGTATAAAAACTCGAAGATCAAGGATATGATGGGAATATTATGATATTGTTTAAAGTGAATTGTATCCTATAAAAAGATGAAGATCAAGGATGTGACGGATGAGATTATCATTTCTTTATCATTGATGTTCTATAAAAACTCGAAGATCAAGGATGTGATGCTGGGAATATTATGAAATTGTTAAAGTGAATCGTATTGTACTAAAAGATTAAGATCAAGGATGTGAAGGATAAGATTATCACTTATTTGTCATTGATGTTGTATAAAAAGATAAAGATCAAGGATGTAATGGATGAGATTATCATTTATATGTCATTGATGCTCTATAAAAACTTGAATATCAAAGATGTGATGGGAATATCATGAAATTGCTGAAAGTGAATTGTATCATATCAATTATGAAAAGACGTAGACCAAGGATATGACGGATGAGATTACCATTTATATATCATTGATGTTCCAGTAATGTATATAAAAACAACAACTTGAAAATCAAGGATGTGATGGGATTATTATGAATTTGCTGAAACTGAATTGTATCATAATTGTGAAGAGATGAAGATCAAGGATGTGACGGATGAGATTGCCATTTATTTATTATTGATGTTCTAATAAAAACTCGAAGATCAAGGATGTGGCGGGAATATTATGAAATTGTTTAAAGTGAATTGTATCCTATAAAAAGATGAAGATCAAGGATGTGACGGATGAGATTATCATTTCTTTATCATTGATGTTCTATAAAAACTCGATGATCAAGGATGTGATGCTGGGAATATTATGACATTGTTAAAGTGAATCGTATTATACAGAAAAATTAAGATCAAGGATGTGGAGGATGAGATTATCATTTATTTGTCATTGATGTTGTATAAAAACTCGCAGATCAAGGATATGATGCATGAGATTATCATTTATTTGTCATTGATGCTCTATAAAAACTCGAAGATCAAAGATGTGATGAGATTATTATGAAATTTCTAAAATTGAATTGTATCATAATTATGGAGAGATGAAGAACAAAGATGTGATGGATGAGATTATCACTTATTTATCATTGATGTTCTATAAAAATTCGAAGATCAAGGATGTGATTCTGGGAATATTAGGAAATTGTTTAAAGTGAATTGTATCATATAAAAAGATGAAGATCAAGGATGTGAAGGATCAGATTATCATTTATTTGTCATTGATGTATAAAAAACTCGAAGATCAAGGATATGATGGGAATATTATGATATTGTTTAAAGTGAATTTTATCATATAACAAGATGAAGATCAAGGATGTGATGGATCAGATTATCATTTATTTGTCATTGATGCTTTATAAAAACTCGAAGATCAAAGATGTGATGGGAATATTATGAAATTGCTATAATTGAATTGTATCATAATGAAGAGATGAAGATCAAGGATGTGGCGGATGCGATTACCATTTATTTATCATTGATGGTCAATAAAAACTCGAAGATCAAGGATGTGGCGGGAATATTATGAAATTGTTTAAAGTGAATTGTATCCTATAAAAAGATGAAGATCAAGGATGTGACGGATGAGATTATCATTTCTTTATCATTGATGTTCTATAAAAACTCGATGATCAAGGATGTGATGCTGGGAATATTATGACATTGTTAAAGTGAATCGTATAATACATAAAAATTAAGATCAAGGATGTGGAGGATAAGAATCATTTATTTGTCATTGATGTTGTATAAAAACTCGCAGATCAAGGATGTGATGCATGAGATTATCATTTATTTGTCATTGATGCTCTATAAAAACTCGAAGATCAAAGATGTGATGAGATTATTATGAAATTTCTAAAATTGAATTGTATCATAATTATGGAGAGATGAAGAACAAAGATGTGACGGATGAGATTATCACTATTTATCATTGATGTTCTATAAAAACTCGAAGATCAAGGATGTGATTCTGGGAATATTAGGAAATTGTTTAAAGTGAATTGTATCATACAAAAAGATAAAGATCAAGGATGTGATGGATCAGATTTTCATTTTATATAAAAAAAACTTGAAAATCAAGGATGTGATGGGATTATTATGAATTTGCTGAAACTGGATTGTATCATAATTATGAAGAGATGAAGATCAAGGATGTGACGGATGAGATTGCCATTTATTTATTATTGATGTGGTGAGAATCGTATGAAATTGTTAAATGAATCATATCATATAAAAAGATGAAGATCAAGGATGTGAAGGATCAGATTATCATTTATTTGTCATTGATGTACAAAAAACTCGAAGATCAAGGATATGATGGGAATATTATGATATTGTTTAAAGTGAATTTTATCATATAACAAGATGAAGATCAAGGATGTGATGGATCAGATTATCATTTATTTGTCATTGATGCTTTATAAAAACTCGAAGATCAAAGATGTGATGGGAATATTATGAAATTGCTATAATTGAATTGTATCATAATGAAGAGATGAAGATCAAGGATGTGGCGGATGCGATTACCATTTATTTATCATTGATGGTCAATAAAAACTCGAAGATCAAGGATGTGGCGGGAATATTATGAAATTGTTTAAAGTGAATTGTATCCTATAAAAAGATGAAGATCAAGGATGTGACGGATGAGATTATCATTTCTTTATCATTGATGTTCTATAAAAACTCGATGATCAAGGATGTGATGCTGGGAATATTATGACATTGTTAAAGTGAATCATAAAAAAATTATGTTAGTTAATCGTATAATACATAAAAATTAAGATCAAGGATGTGGAGGATAAGATTATCATTTATTTGTCATTGATGTTGTATAAAAACTCGCAGATCAAGGATGTGATGCATGAGATTATCATTTATTTGTCATTGATGCTCTATAAAAACTCGAAGATCAAAGATGTGATGAGATTATTATGAAATTTCTAAAATTGAATTATATCATAATTATGGAGAGATGAAGAACAAAGATGTGACGGATGAGATTATCACTATTTATCATTGATGTTCTATAAAAACTCGAAGATCAAGGATGTGATTCTGGGAATATTAGGAAATTGTTTAAAGTGAATTGTATCATACAAAAAGATAAAGATCAAGGATGTGATGGATCAGATTTTCATTTTATATAAAAAAAACTTGAAAATCAAGGATGTGATGGGATTATTATGAATTTGCTGAAACTGAATTGTATCATAATTATGAAGAGATGAAGATCAAGGATGTGACGGATGAGATTGCCATTTATTTATTATTGATGTGGTGAGAATCGTATGAAATTGTTAAATGAATCATATCATATAAAAAGATGAAGATCAAGGATGTGAAGGATCAGATTATCATTTATTTGTCATTGATGTATAAAAAACTCGAAGATCAAGGATATGATGGGAATATTATGATATTGTTTAAAGTGAATTTTATCATATAACAAGATGAAGATCAAGGATGTGATGGATCAGATTATCATTTATTTGTCATTGATGCTTTATAAAAACTCGAAGATCAAAGATGTGATGGGAATATTATGAAATTGTTTAAAGTGAATTGTATCCTATAAAAAGATGAAGATCAAGGATGTGACGGATGAGATTATCATTTCTTTATCATCGATGTTCTATAAAAACTCGATGATCAAGGATGTGATGCTGGGAATATTATGAAATTGTTAAAGTGAATCGTATTATACAGAAACATTATGATCAAGGATGTGGAGGATGAGATTATCGTTTATTTGTCATTGATGTTTGTTTAAAAACTCGCAGATCAAGGATGCGATGCATGAGATTATCATTTATTTGTCATTGATGCTCTATAAAAGCTCGAGGATCAAAGATGTGATGAGATTATTATGAAATTTCTAAAATTGAATTGTATCATAATTATGGAGAGATGAAGAACAAAGATGTGACGGATGAGATTATCGCTTATTTATCATTGATGTTCTATAAAAACTCGAAGATCAAGGATGTGATTCTGGGAATATTATGAAATTGTTAAAGTGAATTGTATTGTACTAAAAGATTAAGATCAAGGATGTGAAGGATAAGATTATCACTTATTTGTCATTGATGTTGTATAAAAACTCGAAGATCAAGGATGTGATGGCAATATTAGGAAATTGTTTAAAGTGAATTGTATCATATAAAAAGATGAAGATCAAGGATGTGATGGATGAGATTATCATTTACATGTCATTGATGCTCTATAAAAAACCCTTGAAGATCAAAGATGTGATGGGAATATTATGAAATTGCTGACATTGAATTGTATCATAATTATGAAGAGAAGAAGATCAAGAATGTGACGGATGAGATTGCATGTACCATTTATTATCATTGATGTTCAATAAAAACTCGAAGATTTGTTTAAAGTGAATTGTATTATATTGATTATGAAAAGTCGAAGATCAAGGATGTGACGAATGAGATTATCATTTCTTTATCAGTGATGTTCTATAAAAACTCGATGATCAAGGATATGATGCTGGGAATATTATGAAATTGTTAAAGTGAATCGTATTATACAGAAAAATTAAGATCAAGGGATGTGGAGGATGAGATTATCATTTATTTGTCATTGATGTTGTATAAAAACTCGAAGATGTGGCGGGAATATTATGAAATTGATTAAAGTGAATTGTATCATATAAAAAGATGAAGATCAAGGATGTGACAGATCAGATTATCATTCATTTGTCATTGATGCTCTATAAAACTCGAAGATCAAAGATGTGATGGGAATATCATGAAATTGCTGCATATTAATTATGAAAAGACGTAGACCAAGGATGTGACGGATGTGATTACCATATCATTGATGTTCTATAAAAAAATTTTGAAGATCAAGGATGTGATGGGATTATTATGAAATTGCTGAAATTGAATGTATCATAATTATGAAGAGATGAAGATCAAGGATGTGACGGATGAGATTACCATTTATTTGTCATTGATGCTCTGTAAAAACTCGAAGATCAAATATGTGATGGGATATTATGAAATTGCTGAAAGTGAATTGTATCATACATGTATTAATTATGAAAAGATGAAGATCAAGGATGTGACGAATGAGATTACCATTTACATGTATTAATCATTGATGTTCTAATGAAAACTCGAAGATCAAGGATGTGGTAAGAATTGTATGAAATTGTTAAATGAATCATATCATATAAAAAGATGAAGATGAAGGATGTGAAGGATCAGATTATCATTTGTTTGTCATTGATGTTGTATAAAAACTCGAAGATCAAGGATGTGATGGGAATATTATGATGTTGTTTAAAGTGAATTGTATCATAATAAAAAGATGAAGATCAAGGATGTGATGGATGATATTATCATTTATTTGTCATTGATGCTCTATAAAAGCTCGAAGATCAAAGATGTGATGGTCTGGAAGGGGTCGGCATAAACCGCACGTGCTAAATATTAATTGGGGTGTGTCGGGAGACGGTGTAAAATAATTGTTTGATAGAAAATGTGCTTTGCATAAGTTTACATTATGGTGCTCATAATGTAGCGAATTTACCTAAAATGGCGGATTTAGGCAAGTTGAATTTGAGCTTTGTATTAGGATACAATTTCGGACTTCAAGCAACATTGTTCTGTTATTATTAAATTTATAAGGGTTTGAGGTGATATATCTTAAACTTCGTCAACAATTGGCATTCATCACAGCTGAAATACACTTGGAATGTACCAATTTCTTTAACATGGGAGGGGCTTAAAAATAGGGCTTTTAAAGGTGGTACGTACTCAGCAGACTTGTAGTGACTCGACTCGAAATGACTCGACTCGACTCGACTCGACTCGAGTTTTGGTGACTCGATGACTCGACTCGAGGCAAGGTGACTCGACGACTCGACTCGACTCGAGGGTTGATGAATCGATGACTCGACTCGACTCGAAATTTAATGACTCGACGCGATGACTCGAGCCCGCTTGTGACTCGAGTCACTGCGGCTGAATCGACTTTTTAAAAATGACTCGAAAATATAAATTATACCTTAATATTTCTAATAATACCTGCACGTTTTCTTCCACACATCTCAGTGTATTATGATTCTTATATTTTTCAAAGTGGGCTTACTATCTCTCAGCATCTTTATAATAACTTAAAATATAAATTATATGTATGTGTGTACAATGTACATGTATGATTGCCTGTCGATCTGGCTAAAGGATCCACCATTTTTTTACATGCTTCAAACTTGGCATGGTGGAAAAGTCCATTGTCCATCATTGCTGATTACCAGACTTATAGTGCTCGTACCCGTACTCGAGTCCCAATTTCCATACCCGTACCCGCACTTGTACCCATGGCTTTGGACCCGTACTCGTACTCATGCCCTATTTTGTCTTCGGACTCATGGACTGGGACCCGTACCCGTACTCATGGCCTGGGACCCGGACCCATACTCATGGCATGGGACCCGTACCCGTATTCATGGTCCGGGACACGTACCGTACCCATGGGTACCATACAGTATATGGCTACACAAATGCAGGAAATCCCACTGTGAGTCCTCTGATCATAATCAAAACAAATAGGTTACATCATGGGTGGGGTTGGGTGGGGAGTAACGCATGGATCCAGATAGCAAGCTATAGCAAGTGCCCTTAATTTTATTTTAGCCTGGTCCTGGGCCCTGAAAAAGGTAAATCCAGCCCTGGCTACACAAAATGTACATGAATGCTGCACACATGTCATTGTAACAGCCTGTGCACACACCCCTACATGTATGCTACATGTCTCATTCACACAATGACTGATCAATACAGAAAAAAAAACAGCAAACTGGGAAAACATTTCGAGATACTTTCTTTTTTGTGGTGAATTTCAAGTAATCATGTTAAAATATCATTATTATAGCTTTTATTCATCATTTTGATTATTCCCCATCCAAATACACTCCTCTACATGCTGCACACATGAAGAACTACATTGCAATGTGACTGACTGGTGTGAGCATTTCCACCAGCCACATGTACTTCTTGTGCCCAGGCTTGGGCTTGTGCATCCGAGTCAAATGAATAGAGAGGTTCTTACCATATACAGACATTTGGGATGTATATGAATTTTAAAATATTAATAAAACATGGATATAATTATCCAGATGTGCATAATAAGACTCGAAAGCTACATCATGTTGAAATTAGTATTGCACAGTCTGGCTGTCCATACTGTACATAGACATAGTTTTTTCACTTGCATCCCAAAATATGCCACCTTTAGGCTAGATTCACTATACCACCAATATTTGATCTCTTTTTGTACTTGATTAATTAATTTGTTTATACCCATACCCATAATAGGACCCATACAAGTACTTGAAGCCCCAATTTCCATACCACTACTGGACCAGTACCCGTACTCGAGTCCCAATTTCCGTACCCATACTCGTACCCGTACCCATAGCTCCGCACCCTATTTTGGAATGGACCCGTACTGAATACTCATGGCTAGGGATCCGTATCCGTACCCGTACCCTTACCCATGACCTGAAATCCGTACCCATGGCCTGGGACCCGTACCCGTACAAGTACTTGTGGTCCGGGACACGCACCCGTACCCATACTCATGGCGGGTCCTAATGGCAATACTACAAGTCTGACTGATTACTGATTTCCACAATGCACTGGATGGAGCACATAGATTCATAAATTAATATTATGTACTCTCACTGGGATTTTAATTTAAAAAAAGTACAAATTCATGCAAATTGGGCTATCAAGTTGACAGCTGGTATCATGAGCATATAAAACGTGAAGTGACTCGAAATGACTCGACAAAATATATCCGACTCGACTCGACTCGACTCGACAGAATGGCCTGATTCGACTCGACTCGACTCGACTGACAACTTCAAATGACTCGACTCGACTCGGACTCGAAGGCTTCATGACTCGACTCGACTCGAGACTCGAGGGCTCGATGACTCGACTCGACTCGGACTCGACTTTCAGTGACTCGACTACAAGTCTGGTACTCGGAAAGTTTGAATGGCTCCCTGGGGTCAAATGTTATAAACTTAAGGTACAAAAACAACTGCGCGGATTCATGATTGTCCAATGAACTTACGCTGTTTCTTTTTGTACAATAAGTTTATAACATTTGTCCCCAGGGTACCATTCATACTTTCCGAGTGCGTACTACTTTTAAGAGCCATATTTTTTAAAGCTCCTCCCACTTTCAAAACTGATGGGTTATAAGTGAAATTCAGTTCTGGCGAACAATATTGGCATTTAGGTTCAGTAAATATTCACTACATTATTAGTACCATAATGTAAACTAATGGAAAGCATATTTTCTATTAAACAATTATTTTACACCATCTCCCGACACACCCCATTAATATTTAGCCCGTGCGGTTTATGCAGACCCCTTCCAGACCAGTCTAGGAATTTTGCGAAAAAATATTCCATATTAAATGTCAAGTCTGTATGAAGAGAAGAAGATCAAGGATGTGACGGATGAGATTACATGTACCATTTATTTATCATTGATGTTCAATAAAAACTCGAAGATCAAGGATGTGGTAGGAATATTATGAAATTGCTGAAAGTGAATTGTATCATATTAATTATGAAAAGACGAAGATCAAGGATGTGACGGATGAGATTACCATTTATTTATCATTGATGTTCTAATGAAAACTCGAAGATCAAGGATGTGATGAGAATCGTATAAAATTGTTCAAGTGAATCATATCATATAAAAAGATCAAGGATGTGACGGATGAGATTGTCATTTATTTGTCATTGATGTTGTATAAAAACTCGAAGATCAAGGATGTGATGGGAGTATTATGAAATTGCTGAAAGTAAATTGTATCATATTAATTATGAAAAATGAAGATCAAGGATATGACGGATGAGATTATCATTTATTTATCATTGATGTTCTATAAAAACCCGAAGATCTAGGATGTGATGCTGGGTGAATCGTATCATATAAAAAGATGAAGATCAAGGATGTGACGGATTAGATTATGATTTATTAAGGATGGGGTGGTGAAAAGATGATGATCAAGGATGCGACGGATGAGATTATGATTTATTTATCATTGATGTTCAAGGATGTGATTGATGTTCAAGGATGTGATGCTGAAAAGATGCAGACCAAGGATGTGACGGAGCATTTATATATTTGTATCATTGATGTTCCTTAAAAACTTTAAGATCAAGGATGTGATTGTGATGCTGGGAATATCATGAAATTATTGTTAAAGTGAATTGTATCACATAAAAAGGATGAAGATCAAGATTCCTACTGCAAGAAGCTTCGCTACCGGGTAAGTTTACACTTAAGTAACAATAGAATAGAAATATTCATATTCATATTATAACGTAAATTTATACACTAAAATGACATTGGAAATATTTTTACTGCGATGAATTCCACTATTAGGTAAGTTTGCGCAAAATAACAATGGAAAGATTCATACTATAAAGTACGTTTACACTAAAATAACAATAGAAAGATACACTACTGCCAGGATCTCAAGTATCGGGTAAGTTTATACTACAGTAACAATAGAAAGATTCCTACTGCAAGGAGCTTTGCTATTGGGTAGTTTACACTAAAATAACAATAGAAAGATTCCTACTGCGAGGAGTTCCAGTATCGGGTAAGTTTACACTAAAATAACAATAGAAAGATTCCTACTGCGAGGAGTTCCAGTATCGGGTAAGTTTACACTAAAATAACGATATAATGATTCTTACTGCGCGGTGCTCCAGTATCGGGTAAGTTTACACTAAAATGACATTGGAAAGAGTCCTACTGCGAAGAGTTCCAGTATCGGGTAAGTTTACACTAAAATAACAATAGTAAGATTCCTACTGTGAGGAGTTCCGGTATCGGGTAAGTTTACACTAAAATAACAATAGTAAGATTCCTACTGTGAGGAGTTCCAGTGTCGGGTAAGTTTACACTAAAATAACAATAATAAGATTCATACTGTGAGGAGTTCCAGTGTCGGGTAAGTTTACACTAAAATAACAAT
The DNA here is from genome assembly GCF_039555335.1 of Amphiura filiformis. Lineage (NCBI taxonomy): Eukaryota > Metazoa > Echinodermata > Ophiuroidea > Amphilepidida > Amphiuridae > Amphiura > Amphiura filiformis. The sequence goes on along the minus strand of NC_092633.1, from coordinate 18,047,384 downwards.
AGTAAGATTCAAACTGTGAGGAGTTCCAGTATCGGATAAGTTTACACTAAAATAACAATAGTAAGATTCATACTGTGAGGAGTTCCAGTGTCGGGTAAGTTTACACTAAAATAACAATAGTAAGATTCATACTGTGAGGAGTTCCAGTATCGGGTAAGTTTGCACTAAATTAACAATAGAAAGATTCCTACTGTGAGGAGTTCCAGTGTCGGGTAAGTTTACACTAAAATAACAATAGTAAGATTCATACTGTGAGGAGTTCCAGTGTCGGGTAAGTTTACACTAAAATAACAATAGTAAGATTCATACTGTGAGGAGTTCCAGTGTCGGGTAAGTTTACACTAAAATAACAATAGTAAGATTCATACTGTGAGGAGTTCCAGTGTCGGGTAAGTTTACCCTAAAATAACAATAGAAAGATCCATACTGCAAGGAGTTCTGGTGCAATGTATCGGGAAAAGCTTATATATCAGTAGGAAAATATAAAGTAGAAAATAGATTCCTTCTGCGATGAGCTCCAGTATCGGGTATGTTTTAAGTAACAATACATGTAGAGAAATACCTACCGCGAGGGGGTCCAGTATCGGGTAAGTTTATACTAAAATAACAATAGAAAGATTCCTACTGCTAGAAGCTCCAGTATTGGGTAAGTGTACACTAAATTAGCAATAGAAAAATTCCTACTGCAAACTCATATTTTATCATGTTTTATGCATGAAACAATTTATGCAAACTCAATGATTTTATCAAATCAAACAGACATGAAAAGGTCCAAGGCAATGTTATTGGAAGCATAAGAATTGATATTTAAGTATCAGGTACTATATTTATTTAATGGCAAATATTAAATATTTGATAAATTTAGAAAAATATATATTTATCAAATAAATATATAGAAAAAATATATATTATCAAATACGATACAATGCAAATTAAACGATACAGTATAAAGTACAAGAGAAACAGTACAATTCAATACAAAATAATATAATACAAAGCAGTAATATAGTACAATTTAGTCAGGGTTGTCTTCAGCTAAACTCATTTTGGTCGTAATTAACATTTATGCTGGGAGAGTTGCAAGGAAATTGATTCACATTAAGAGGATTTTTGATGACTTGTTTCGTTCGTTTGAATCTGTTCAATCGTTAAAAACACCCATACAGACCAGACAAGATCTGTCTGTAGTTATTACCATGACTTACTTAGTAACTGATGTTGAAATCCGTAAGTGTCTGGTAACCATATTTTCAAAGTTACAAGCTTTTTATAATCATATCCAGTTTCTCATGTTCTTGTTTGTTGTTGGGTTTTTTTTGTGTTGTTGTTGGGTTCTTTACTCTCTATGTTTGATTATATCTCAATTTCATTATTTCCGACTTTGATCTGTTTGGATCAGATCGTGTTAGGGATTCAATATCATATACAGTAATGAAATGCAATACACTATTATAAGGAAACATACATCGATTTTGAAGTCCTTTGTTGTTTTGAGTCAATATTACTATCTTATTCAAAATTTTGCCTTGCGGCTGAAAGTAGTTTATATAATTCTGAACTTGCTTGTCTTTGAAAAACACAAAGGCCAATATACAATTTTAGTAAGAATCACAATCATCTACTTACAAAAACGTAATATTATTGAGGAAAGAGAGGACATGACTAAAGAAACACCCACAACCACAAGTACACACCTAGCAACATAATTAAGCACACTCGCACACCACCTACGCGCCCACTTTACGCATACATAGCAGAAATGATAATGCAACAACATACTAGACCAAACAAATTCATATGGGATGGCTACAAAACTCAACTGCCGGCCGACCTACTGGCGCCAAGGCAGAACCACGGCTATTGGGTCTGGTTTATCATTCGGAACAACATTGCGCCACGTAGTTGAGTTTTGAAGCCCTCCCTAGCCGTTATGGGTATACCAGCTAACGAGATGTAAAACATTTCAGTCTTTGTAATTATAACCACCACTTTGGTATTATCACATAAATGGCAGCAGAATCGTCAGTACACTCAGACTATTTGGAAAAAGTGGTGACTGCGCGTATGTAACGATTGCTCCCCGAGCCGGGCTGTATGAAAACAGTTTTAAACAGTAAAACCACAAAGCGCTAACTATTTTAAATAGTAATGTCATAGTCATCACGTATGATATTGAGCTTCATTTGTTATGGCAGAGGCAGACACGATGTTTGTCCTTCTGTAGGCTGATGTGTGCCTGGTGGACACTGATCGCATTGGCCCCCATTTTCAAAAGTATTGGGCTCACATGGAACTGAAAGACAAATGAATAATACACGTCAATTATTAAATTATGCTACATATTCATGACATTCATTGGAAAGAAATTAAAAATAATAAATACAACACTAAAAGCACTGGTTGGAATTCGAATTCGATTTAACCGTCAGTGCACTAAATTGATAAGAAGTATAGTTCGATCGTTGTTCTCCAACAGAAACACCAGAAGAGTTGGAAAATAATGTTTCGTATTTGAAAAGAGTAGGAACTTTAAAGTTTTGTATTTGAGATCAGCGTCATAAAATTTTAAAAGTAAACGCAAAACAGAAAATCATTGCAAATTAATCCCTAAAAAAATGGAAATGATTATTATTCAGTATTCAATTGCAAGAATGGTGAATGCTGGGATGAATGCAGTCTTCTGTGAATCTACCGATCATCGCATTATTATTACTCACCGCACATCAGCTGTGCATTCAAAGCTGGGACATCGCCTGGATAACACTTGCAGACAATATTCCCGAATATCACCTGAGAACTACTCTGCGAAGCCATTGATGTGACCATCTGCGAAGCTCTGTTTGCAAATGAAAGCACATTTTGTATGGGAGTAGAGTCTATTTCCAACTGCCCTTGTCCCTCTACATTGGCTTGCGCAGTGAAACAAACAGTGATCCGTCTGGGAGGTGCATCGCGCCTCTTTCTTGGAGAAACTGGGCCGCTTGGTCGGCAGTCAACTTCGACACTGTCGCCAATGACAGAACATTTACCAGAACAAGGATCATTCTCTAATGACGGGGAACCTTTGAGTAGGTTATCAATAGTTTGCTCTATATTCGTGCAATCGTCGAAGGTCCCACCGGTGGTGTTTGTAGTTACTTGAACGTTATTCGGAAGTCTAGACCCTGTAGAGAAAGAAAAGAGGTCTTAGCTTTATTTATTTGTTTATATGTTATTGTTGTTTGTTTCCATGAATCGGGATTGGAAAACAATTTATCATTATCAATATTTTTTGAACACGAATGAAAGTACTGAATGACAAAAAGTAGATTTCCTTTTGACATTTGGGGGATGGGGTTGGAAACATAAATAAGTTTAAAGTACAAAAGCGCACGAAGCATGCAAAAAATATTGCCATATTTGAAGCTAAAGGGGTGAAATATGCATGGTGTAAAATTGGAACAAATACGCTGAACATATGTTGAACATTTTGACGACTAAAACATTCCTAAAGAAAGACATAAGCACAAAATTAATATGGCCTTACGTTCACATGGTATTATTGATGACACGGGCGGTAGCCAACCGCTATCGCCACACGTGAAAACTGTCGGAGCTCCTTTGCGTACATCGTATCCTGCGTTGCAAAACTGGTTACATTGCATTATATTTTCATTACAATTCCAGATCCCATTTGTAAGAGTTGGCAGTGATGGGCATGGTTCTGTTCAGTACAAAAAGAATTTTCCACACAAATGGTTAATTTGTTAATTCATTTTAGATTATATTATTTCAAAGGCGTTACAGCACTTCGACCGGGGATATCAGGTTAAAAATACCAGGACAAAAACAAAACACACATCCACCCGATTATGGGCCAAATTATTGTGAAAATGTCAAATTTACTGTACGAAACCGTGAAAAGATCATGGCTACCATTAATACTTACAAATCAAGTTGCTTTTGATGGACAATAGAAGCCAGGATAGAGATGCCACCATGAATATTCTAAGCTAATTGCGTTACGTTATAAGTGACTTAAAGAATATACATATTTCACCGCAGCCCAATCGATGGTAATAACTCATGTGGCCAAATATGGCATTTTCTAAGAACTACATGATTGCAATCTGCAGTCTGGATAAGGTACTGCCTTTGGCTATATGACAACCTGCTTATGTTGTGATCCCAGTAACAGATAGAAAACATCAGGGGGGTTAAGTTAAGAAGTGAAAATGAAAACGTTGTTAGCTGTTGTTTAAGTCAGAGGTAACGTAACATACGTTTTTATTGCGCACAATGGATACTGATATCAAAGACTAGGAGATTAAAGGCATATTCGGTGATTTGCTCATCCGGAGGATTATAAAAATCATCCAAATTCAGACTGTGGCACCTCTGTTAGTGTGATAGATGGGCTAACATACTCTGCTAGTGGTGAAGCCAAAAGCCGAATATTAAAGACAAAATAAGACATTATACACGAATCTGCCATTTCACTACTTAAAAGAGAAATTACCTAGGCTACATATGTATGGGGCTTCAACTTTGTAAATATTGCCGACTTGCTGTATTCCTTGTTTTTTGACACATTTTCATTTCAACAATACCTATTGACTATTTTAATGACTTATTCTTCACCTTTAAGCTTTAGACAATTTATAAAAAAAAAAATACACTTTCGCTGGGATCACTGAATAGGCTTTTAACTTGTAATCACAAATGCTTCCTCTACAACACTCGGAGAGTGTGTGTTCAGGACTGCATTCCGCTTATTTCGGAGGTTACTTTGGATTAAACAAACAATTAATAGAGAAATACAAACCCACTGTTATAACAAATACACAAGTAGTGCTGACATAATTATCTTGGTTGGTAGCTGTACAGGTGACAGTGTGTTCACCAGTTAGGAAGTCATCGTCAGGTTGGTGTGAACACAATGGTATTATGGTTTCGGCAGACACTGGGTTGATAAACTGAGGTAACTGCCAATCTACGCCGCTTGTTGAGGTAAAGAACAAATCCTCAGATCGTGGGCATGATATTGTGGTAGGTGGTAGGTTATCTATTGGAATCAAATGGTCAGGACTCTATAAAGGTCATCAATTATAATATTCACTTAAATGCTGAATGCGATTAAATATTTTTTAAATCCAATTACATGCACCTTAAATCTCTTAGATTTACTGCTGATCAAAAGACTGCTGTAAAGAAGAAAACATGCAAGAACATGAAGAACGTGATTGTAAATTAATTCAGCCCAGGAAGGTAACAAACACTACTTCGAATAAGCCTAGAAAGATGCAAAAAATCATTTCTTACGTTATGTACAAAATATGTTAAAATGTTGTTGTAATAGAATAAGAATAATTACTTATCACTGTGACTTGAAAACTGCAATTGGCCATATTTCCAGCCTGGTCATAAAACCGATAAATAACCAGAGTATCTGTATTGAAGCGATATGGTGACGTAACATCCGATGGTACGGTCTCAACTCGCGGTGTTTGCTGGGAATTGTCAGTTGCGCGAGGAATAATAAAATTTACTTCTGCCGATAGATCTGATGAAAGTTCCCCTTGTATTGGTCCAGTTTGGCAGAAGTCTACTAGTATGGAAGGCGGTTGAATATCTGGAATCAAACAATAATGCACTTAAAAGCATGCCTTAAAGATGTTATTAACAATTAGGAATCACGGTGGTCTTATTCACTGATCTTTATAATATACTGATTTAAAAAAATCTTTATTGCCCTCAGCTTTTTATGAAGCAGGGTAACAAGCCAAGCCTGTACAGCTTTAACCTTTTGGTTTAATAGGAATTTGTCTATAGTCTCCTCTGCCACCAGGTTAATCCCGCTCATTGCACACAAACCATCTGCGAATTATAATATCACGAGGTCTTTGTGATTACTAGCTCTTTCACATGCCGTCACTTACCACGACTTGAAAGAAGGTTTTCAATACGTTAATCGGCTACTTTTATTTAATGAATCGTTTCACCATCAGAGTCCATATTCGCATGAAGTGATTATATACCATTGAAACCTTTTGAACAAGGTCATTAGGAATATTGATTTAAACTGTGGATTATGTTGATTTTGAACAAAAAAATTAGGTGATATATTGACATTCACAAATCTTCCATCACTGATCATATGGCCTCTGCAAATCATTCTATCAATTAAGAATACTCTAAAGTCATTGATCGTGAAGCTGATAAGACTACCAGGTGGCTCAAAGAAGTCATTTTGATCCGCAGAAAAGGACATGATACTCTAAACAAGGACGATGGGATTTACGCACTCCACAACATCTTTGACCAACTCATCACGCCCTCTGCGATGCTTCCTGTTCCCCTAAAAGGAGACAGTCTGATGTGATGAGTTGTCAGTCTGATGAAACCACTAGTGTAATGGTGAAACATCACTAAACCACTATTGTAGAGGTGAAACGTTACTAATACTTGAGTATATCACCAACGTTTTTAGTTGGAATTGTTCAAAATGAACAAAATCCACACCCATTGAACCCTATTCCAGTCATCTTCGGCCGATTTCTGTCGTTCCTTACAAACCGACTGCAATCGAGCAGAAAATGCCATTGAATTATGTTGGCCACACATGCGCAGTCTGTTGTCATGCGGTCTGGGTCTATAGGCACGCATCTGATCACCGACCTCGATGTTATCGACCAGTTCAGAATGATGTTATATAATACACCGCTGACGTCAGCCAAAATAAACTGCCCAATCACAATCAATACTTCAATGCTATATCTCTCAGCTCAAGTGCGTAGACTGTATGTTCGCGATTGAGCCACATGAAGTCTGAGCCAGAGATTAGCCCTATTCAGGTATCGAACTAAGTCAAAGTTTCCGGATGATATTTCTCTGTTATATCTCTATAGACAATCAGAAAAGGTGTTATATGGTAAAATTGAAAGACGTTTGTGTGGAGTCAGAAGCATCAAACTCGGAAAACACGCCTTGTGGCAAAGCTCTGTGATATTGTGTTGTCCCGCGAGACGTTGTCAACTCTACGCCGTGTAGCAAAACTTTGTGATATTATTGCGCTGTCTCTCGGGACGTAGTCAAGGCTGGCACGGAAAATACGTCTTGTAGCAAAGCTCTGTGATGTTGTGTTATCCCCCGGAATGTTGTCAATGCTGATCCGTCTTGTAGCAAAGCTCTGTGATATTGTGTTGTGTCGCGGCACGTTGTGAGATTTCTAAATACGCAAGTTCATAAAGCTTATTTCTATAGTATACATTGTTTTTTTATTGCCTTTGACTATTTTCCCCTAATAAATCCGATCCATAATTCATCATCACGGAATGAACCTTCTTCACTTTATCACATAACTTACCGTCACATCGAGGTTGCATCGTACTTATATCTGCATTCCATGTACCATCTGATTGACAGATCAATTGTGCAGGTGTACCTGCAGTAAGAACATAGCCTTGTTGTGGACAGGAGAAAGTACACACACTACCGAGGGTGTTAGCTTGAGTACAGTCATATGGAGCAGACGACGACCATTCCGTGGGTAGCGTTGCGCAACCAGACACTGAAACATAAATGGATAGTCATGCAGCTTTACAATAAACAGGCTTTTTATGTTTAAAATTATCTGCCTATCTTAACATTGCTACACGAGAGATGGATATGATGACCTTCTCAGACCACGAGAAATCACCACAATTTGTCCACTTGTGTTCGTCACGACATCATTGGTCTCCTGTGACCAAACGTCAAATCAAATGCTTCAGTCTCTTACCCACTCTTTAAATAATGTTGTTTAGAAAAAATGTGTTTCCCCAAAATCTATAACATTTATTCAGATGCCAAACTACTAACTACTATCTTCGTCTTGACTATCCCATGACTAGAGTCTTAGCTGGTGATAGAACTTTTACAGTTTTTGCATCAAAAGAGTGGAATAAGCTACCTGTCTATATTAGACAATCTTCATCAACAAATGCATTCAAAAAAGTGCTTAAAACTTATTTGTTCCCATAACATGTTCTTATTGATATTGTAATTTGTATTATTTTTAAGATGCACCTTCAAAATGTAGTTTTAAGTTGTAGTATTAAGGTATTTTGTAAGCGCTCTGAGCCTTATGGAAATGGCGCAAATGCTTTTTGTATTGTATTGTATTGTATTGTATTGTATTGTATTGTATTGTATTGTATTGTATTGTATAGGCATTGGCCTTAGAATCGACCTACCTTGACGCAAACATATAGGTGGTTGCCCAGTCCACGACCAATATGTTTGACCTTGATTCACATTATATTCACATATAGCTCGCCTACTCCCTTGTAATCTATACCCATCCGCACACTGTATCCTACAGTCTCCACCATGGTGATTGAAACATTCCAATTCGGTGTCTATGCTGCCATGTTCAGGCAATTCGGGTATTGAAGGTTGGCAACGTCGAACTTAAAAAAATACCGAAAGGATAAGAAATAGATAATGATAATACAAATTAAATCAAACAAGAACAAGCTATGCGATGCAGAATAAGGCATGCAAGAAGCAGCACTGATGCCGTTAAAAACATGTAGCAACGGCAAAAGCACTTTGAAGATTATCGACATGATGATGATCACCCTAATCTGAGAGAAATCGGTTCCAGATTTGAGTTGATTTGGGTTCTGAATCTATCCTGTTGGCGGAACCTTTGAACGGTTCGGCAAAGGAGAGAAATCACTTCTAGTTATTGCTTTTTCCAGTTTTGCCAATCTTGTCTATCAGTCTATCGCCATTTTATTCAAATCAAATACTTCCAAAATGTATTTTCACATTCATTCGGTTAAACTCACCTGACACGGTGATGGTTGCAGTACAGGTAGCTTGATTACCGTTTGCATCCGTTGCTGAACACTCCAAGCTATAGTAACCTTCAACCATAAACCCTGGCGTCAGGCTACATGACACATCCAAGCTACGACCAGAGTTGTCAACTGCCGCCACATTCCATGATACAAAGGCAGATTGATAATATTTTGGTGCATATGAAGTAATACTCCCGGGGCATAGTTCAGTGAATCGTGGCGTATTGTCACCTGTAATGAAAAATATTGAACTAAGGAAATAGACTACTGTAGTATTTAATTTTAGCATCACCTGAACAAGGCAATAGTGGTAAATAGAGCATACCTATTATTATATGCTTTTCAGGGTATCCATGCTTTCACTTTTACATTCAAATAAGAAAGGACAGACACATAAAACAAAAATACAAACAAAATACCTTGACACTGGAGTGGCAGTCCACTCCATGTAGCTGACTCGCAAGATGAATCACTCCCTAGCTCACAATATCTAGAAGCGTCACCAATGGCTTCGTAACCGACATTACAGGCCATCTCACACTGAAGTCCAGTACACACAGATCCACCGGACACGATATGACCGTTAACAGGTGGAACAAGGTCTGGACAACGAGGTACTGTAAAAATTAATGAAATCAGTGGCCAACATTACATTACAGGAAAACATTTTTCTTCCTTCTTTTATAGCAATGTTTAGGTAGAACCTCTGTGGATTATCTGCGGACATTGTGTAGTTGTTAATAACAATGCCTAAAAATTATTGAATGGAATTACACTATCTTACTCCGAGACGAAATTTTCGTCTCAGATGTTATTGGTGGTTTTAAAAAATGCGAAGAAATAAGTATGATCCTGAAATGTTTTGAGTAATGTACGTATAAAAGCCGTAAATAGCAAAGAATAACCTAGACACACAGCTGTACACAGAGGATACACCCCATCCCACCAAAAAAAGTACCAGGGGCGTAGTCAGGGGAAGCGGGTGCAAACTGCCCACAGAGATTTTTTTAAATAGGAACGAAAAAGAGTAAAGTGGCCTTAAAATTACTAAAATGGGACAGAACATGAAATTTAAAAATGGGGACGACAATTTGGCTTTGATTTGCCCCCTCACACTTTAAATCTTGACTACGCTACTACACCCCACACCAATCAATACATAACAACCCCGCCCACCAAACACCCCCCCCACACACACACACACCCACCCATCGACTGTAGGCAGCCGATCAAGAAATAAAACTGCATCAATTTTGATAATTTTCAGTATCTTGTCTTTATTCATATCAGCCATCGGCTCTTTGAGTATCCTCAATGTTACGAATCTTCATGCAAATGTACAAACATTGACCTTCTTTCAAAATAGGTACACCTAACATATGCGAGTACGTCCGATAAATGCATGGTTTAGACAGAAACTGTAGTCTATGATTTCACTAAAATTGGCCCCAGGAAATCAAGTACAAACTTGCCATTGCATGCTGGCTGTTGTCCTGTCCAGTTGCAGTCAGGTAGAGAATCAGTTCCTATGTTCTCACACGTACGTGAACTACTACCGGCCAAACACAAACCAGATTCGCATGTGAATGTGCAAGTTGACCCATAAATAAAGTTATTCGGTTGATTGGTGCATGCCATTCCTATACCGACTGGAACCAATACCTCGCACCTGTGAACTAGAAATGTAATGCATAAAAACAAATACATAAGAGAAAATGCTAGACAAAATTGTACTTCAACAAAGACAGTAATCAAAATACTCTGGTTTTTAAGAGGATTTGTTTGGTGTAAGGCTGTAAGCGATCTAAAATATTATTGGTTCCCTTCTTTTAATGGATTTAGCTACAATGTCTTCTCTGATTTCACATACAGAGAAATCATATATAGATGTACAAACCGAGTACAGCTCCCATGATATTAAACAATATTGTTTTTTATAAATATGTGGTGAGTACACGTTGACAAAACAAAATGACATTATAGTCAATGTCTGTGCTGACGATACTGTGTGGACAACCTGATAACCATTGCCTAAATCAACCAGGTTATAGGAAATCGGTCCAAGAATAAAGACCTTAGAAATGAGTAGCTGTAACTCTCTCGTTTTGATATGTCCACTGAACTTGTCTACATAATTGATTTAATTTTGTTTACCTATTACTTCAACATATGTTGAACACGTTGCAGCAATATTGCCGGCTGAGTCTCTTGCTTCATATATAATTAGATGCAATCCTTCTGCGAATGACGATCCAGAAGGGCTTCCCTCGACCTGCACTGCTTGTATGGATTCTCCCGAATTATGAGTTACCTACGACAATTTTAGAATTTGAAAACAGTTTAATAATGAATTTTGGTTCAGAAATACTTACTGGGGGCTTTTCACCTTCTTCTGTCATGTCCATACACTAAACTCTATTCCCCCACCGTTGGGCACAACTTTGGGCCGTCAAGGTATCTGGGCCACGTCTGCCCTGGTGTATAGTTCCCAAAGCAGGGGGCTAAACAATCTAATTGGTACCGCAATCGCCTGGCAATCACTGATGATTGATCCATGGTAGTATCCCCATTTTCTCACTCGTTTGTAAGATGTGTCACATGTCAACACACACACTCCACACCATGCGCACCTTCAAAATAACATATCTTGCATGTACCGGCTGTATCAAAGTGATTGGTACCCATGTGGTATTTGATATTTATTGAACGGCCTGTCTCTTCCAAATGCTCCAAATGCAAGATTGGATAATCTTCAAATGCCAAGAATGCATATATAACTTGTTATATAATTAATCTACAAATAATTTGGATCTTATGTTGAATTTTGATGTGTCAGATTATCAATGAAAACTGATACCAATCATTTTGATACAGCTTGTAACAGAGAATGGAAATATAGCAAACCTGCGGTGTATTCCATGTTACAATGGTAGACACAGTATTTCGTTCAGCATATCTCACTATGTCTGCTGGACAGTTGATGGATAAGCTCATGCCTGATAAAGTAACAAATGTATAATTATATAAATGAAGTTGGAATATAGGACGTGTTTTAAGAATATGCATTATCTGAAGCTTAAGTCATTACTAGTGAATAAACTAATTTTTACCAATTTTACCTTATGCTTTGTATTGAAGGTGTGTGTTTCATGTAAAAATAAAAGTGCGTGGTGTGCGGGTGTGGAGGTGTATGCCATGGAGGTGGGGTTGGGGTTTGTGTGTGGGGGTGTACATGGGGGTGTTTATAATTGTTGTATTGCCTTACCGGTACAGGTTGGTTGCTGACCATTCCATGTTCCCATACACGGCGTCGATTCATTGGGGATACATCTTCGTGAACTAACCCCTTCCCTTCTATAACCTGCGTTGCACTCAATGGTACAAGTACTTCCAGCCTTATTCACGCATGGACCAGTAAATTGACCGTTATCGGGTGGACTAAGAGGCTCACATTGAACAACTGTTGGAAATTACAAGACAAACTAGTTAAGATTAAGTAAAATTAAAAAAATTTGATCAGTTCAGAAATGACTTTAGAAGAATAGTTTGTAAATAAAATGTAATTCAAGTGCACCGTGAATGGAATGATACATATTAAACGGACCCTGGACCTTAATCTAATTGTTTTACAGGAGGTTGTTTCGATTGGCAGGCTCAGCATTATATTTCCCACATCATCCCTATGTTTCTCTATCAAAATTGAAACAATTGTATCAGACTGCATGAGTGGAATCAGTACCGGTAGCCATATACGATAATTGGGAAAATATATATTTAAAAGTATTCTTTAGGTTATTCCTTGTGAATCGCTATAATAAATCTAAAGGAAACAAGCAAATGGGGAGTAGATGTGAATGTCATTCAAGCAAACGATGAAACAACAAATTAGTTGTAATTTGAACAACAAATTAGTTGTAATTTGTCGGCCTTCTATGCTAAGTGTATATAAATACATATAAAAATGGGAAAGATATCAGAATAATATAGTACTCGCCATTACAAGTTGGTTGTTGTCTGTTCCAGTTGTAACTGGTTCCTGTGTTCTCACAAGAAAGTGAACTGCTACCAGCCAAGCACCAACCAGAGTTACATGTGAACGTGCAAGTTGAACCACGTATGTTGTGCTGGTTATTGGTGCATGTCATTTGTTGGTTTGTTAGAAGTATTAGTTCTTCGCATCTGTTAACTAAAAATACATAATGTCTTGTTAAAATTATTTGCACTGTTACTATAAGGTTATTGGATAATGTAGTAATTGTAGATATACCAATGTAAATGAAATATAGAAAAACAAAATATTCCTATTGCTAGTAACTATGTTTATTTACACATAACTATGTCTTATTAAAATGCCTGGTAAATATTGTCTTAACTAAATCTGATTTACTTTGATTAGAGACTAAGCCTTCATTTACCTCTAACTTGAATAGCAAATTCACAGGTTGCTATGTTTCCATAGGTATCCGACGCTTCATATTCTATAACATGACTGCCTTCAAAAAACAACGACCCTGATGAAGCACCTGAGGTCTGGCGTACTGTAGAATCAGGGACCTGAAATATTAAATAATTGATAATTACAAACTTTAAAAAAACTTATAAAAATATCAAATAATTATCTATATATTTGATACCAGTTGTGCGTCCAACATTTTGGAACATAATAGCCACACACAATAAACAAAATAATGAGTAAATAAATGAAATGAACGTTGTACACCTTAAGTAAACCATTATCACCCCAACTAATACGGTTTAGATAGAGAGCTACTCATCACTTAGTTTCCATCGCCCAATTTCATTTATTGACATTACTCATATAATTCTTTAAATCACACCAACCTGTGGGATATTCCATGACACTTGGACCGATATTTCATTTGCTTCGGCGTATCTTATCATCGATGAAGGGCACATTAATGGTGGTGCCTCTGAATCTATGTTGATGAACGTAACAATGATAAATAAGAATTAATCATTTGTTTACAATTTTGCAGTCTCTTGGCGATAAGGTGAAAATCTTTTCATCCCATTCAACAAATTAGATCTAATTAATGTATTTAAACAAAGCGAGAAGAGGTGAACGATAAAACGAAATCAGTAGATGTTACTATTAATTTTGAGTAATCTTATGGCAATAGAATTGAATCTGGACCTGTACCTAACACTATAGGATCTAAAGCAAACTCGTATACCATGACGCAGCTCTTTCTTACCAATGTTTTATACACTCATGTATACAAACTCGTGCTCCATATTTAATAACTTGAGGCCAAATATTGACCTATTATTGTTGAAGGGGGGGGGGGGCATTTTAACTGTATCATTACAAATGAGGCCATTTTGGCTCATATTGCAGCCCAGCATAATATTTGCAGGGCAGTCCCCATTGGAATAATGAACTTACCCCTGCAAAGAGGTTCCACACCACCCCATGCACCCAAACAGGATGACCCACTGGATTCGTCAACAGAACACTGCCTTGTACCATCACCATATAGTTGGTATCCTGTGCTACAACCGAAGCTGCAGATGCTGCCAACACCGGTAGAACAGGAAGGACTGGTGCTATACCCGTTTGTGGGTGGGGTCAGAGATGGACATGTGACAACTGTACGACATGAATGAATTAATATATAGATAAATTAAATTGTCATAACTACACTTTCCATGTAAATACTTTCTAGTTAAGTCGTAGCCCTGATTTAAAACAAAACATAAAACAAGTTATATACCGGTGTAACACAGTTATAAACTCTTCAACAAAGTTTGGAAAGTTTTTTTCAAGCATCTATATCTCAGAACTTCACAGATTATTTGTGACATGTTCAGATCGTGTTGCATATCAATGAACAGATAATGTATTCCCTTTCACAATGACACCATAATGGTTGAAACAATCAACTTTTTCACGGCTGAGCACACGTCTTGTGAATGTAGTGGGGTTTCAAACAGAATGTGCCAAATTGACCATTATTTTGTGCTCAAACATTATTAGGCACTAAACTCAATAGTGGGTGGAAAACCATACGCAGACAAACAGGCTGATACCTCATGCTGCTCACCAGCCTGGTCACACGTTAGTGTGGGATGGCATTTCATTCTTCAACCAGGATTTCTCACAGGTCATTCAACGTAGTTGCATTGGCTACTCTGTCACGTCACGCACAGCACGACCAAGCTGGTCCCCGAAGCTGGTCCTACAAGCTGATAGCCCGGGGCTGATAGCAGGCCATTCCATTCTCTTTTCTCCGATATTCTGTAGGGTTGGTAGTCGTGGGGGCGAGCGTTGCCATCTTGGAGGATTGCAATAGGTCCCAGATTGCAAAGATGTGGAATTGCAGCTTGCTGCACAGAATAATGGTCAATTTGGCACATTCTGTTTGAGACCCCACTACATTCACAAGAAGTATACTCAGCCGTGAAAAATGTTACTGTTTCAAAAGTGGTGTCATTGTAAGGGGGAATACATTGGCTGTTCATTGATATGCAACATGCATGTTTGAAAAAATATTCCAAATTTTTGTTGAGGAGTTTATTACAGACTTAAACTAGTGTTTATATAATTTAGCGAAACTTTACTTTCCATTGCACGTCGGTTGCGGTGCACTCCATGTCATCCCAGTTCCTGTACTCACACATGATATTGCAGTATTACCGTCTATACACCAGCCATTGTCACAACTGAATGTACAAATGGATCCATGAATGAAATTATCTGGTTGATTGCTACACGTCATTTGCTGATTACCAGTCGGAATCCGTGTCTCGCATCTGTTAACTGTGATAGAAATTACTTAAACATTAACTCAAAATGTATTGAATGATTGATCTTGCATAATACTTTCAGTGGAGGCGTATCTAAAATTCTTCAGTAGTATTCGGTATATCGTCTTTTTCCATTTAATGGAAAACCGAAAATAAAATAACATCAACGAGAACAACATCAACAAAAAACGATGATTGATTTTCTTCAACAAAATTCCAATCTCCATTTATGAAAAAAATGTAATTTTGTTACCCTTCTTTAGAATCCAATACAGGAACGAATTTGGAAAGGCGGATTAGTTCGGGAATGCTTAAGCGCGTAAAGATGGCATTACATTATAATATGTTTGTAGTTTCATGAGCAAAAAGTAAAATATTAGTAGAAGAGTAGAGGATGAGAGGTGTGCATATATTGGATATAACACAGTCGTCTGATTAACAGTTTTAACCTTCAAAAAACAAGAGCGCAATCGTTGTCTCAATAAGAAATTGGAACTCAAACGCCTTTTTGTGAAAATGGATTGAGTAAATTCGCCGACTGATTGTGCAATTATTAATTTTGAGACTTAGCTTTCTTGTTTTGAATTCATAAGACATTTATGACACGCTTTCAATATGTTCTGTAACACTCTAACATAAATGGGTTACAGAGTGGATTAGAGTTAGGTGCTAAAAGTTTGTATATTTGTTAAATATTTGAAACAGTCTATCTAATACCTCTCACGGTAATGGTAAATGAACACGTCGCTATATTTCCCGCTGCATCAGAAGCTTCATATTCTATAATGTGACTCCCTTCTGGAAACCTTGATCCCGATGATCCTCCTAATGTATCGGTACGTCTTGCAGATATTGCATTACCAGAGTTATCGACTACCTGTTTAAAAAATGCAAAATGGAACTTTGCAGTCTATTGTACACTGCATATATACTGTAATTCTTTAATCTGCTTTTACGTATTTCATTATTTTTCGATTTTTGAATTTCAAAAAAATTCACTGAATCTTCCTTCGAAAACCCATGTCAGTTGTCGGTTTTTCTCAAAGAACAAATATTGGCACTTCCCCACCCCACACCACCCACGCACACACAATAAACAGATGCATTCAAACCTGAGGTGTACTCCAGGACACCACAGCCTCTACTTCGTTTTGATCTGCGTAGCGTGTCATTGGATCAGGACATAACAGCGAAGGTGCGCCATCGTCTGATTAAAAACAAATATAACAGAATCATCAACAACACAAAAACACATGAATATGCATCGTTTATATGTTAACTAAGAATTCCGTGTGTCTGTAGACAGATGCCTATTTAGCTATTTTCTTGACGTACCCAAAATAGTTATGATCTTACCCACACATGTTGGTTGTTGACCATTCCAGTCATACATAGTGCCTCCGTGCTCACAGGTAATAGAAGGACTATCATCCAAGACATAACCTGATGTACAGAGGAAGGAACAAGTTGATCCATACACAAAACCATCCACTTGGTTACTGCATGATATGTATTGGTTACTGCGTGGCGTCAAACGATTACATCGGTGAACTAGGGTGAATAAAATATTAAGATTAACATTGACGGGTATTACATTTACTTAATACCTTGTCACATTATCCATGGAACAAGTCGGATAGTTTGTGGCATATTTCCACTGTACAGTAAGCGTGTTTTAGCAATCATTAGACCAATTGTAGAAAAACCTACATATTTAACAAAATATAAAACGGATTGATTCGAAATGAAGAAACATCTTGCTTTTGTTTCCGAAAAGTGATCGAAAACGTGTAAGATTGTCTCATTGCTATATTCTGTCAAATTAAGCCACCTAAGCTGACAAAATAAATGTACTATACCAATTATCGTGACAGTAAATGAACATGATGCTGTATTGCCTGCCAAATCAGATGCTTCATATGTAATCATGTTCGTTCCTTCGTCTAACATCGAGCCACGAGATGGTCCGCTAGTTTGTGTAAGTCGAATGTTTTCTCCTGAGTTGTCAGAAACCTGTTGTGCAAGTAAAAATACCATTTATCAACGTAGAATATCAAAAAAAAGGAATTTGTTTTCTCGTTATTTCAACTATACATGTACATGCGACACTATATACCCCTGCCTCTTCACAAAACCAATTGAAACAAACCAAAAACACTACTCAGGCAAAAAATTACACAAAATAATATAAAATTAACATACAGACATACACAGGCGCGTGCACCCCATCCCCCTCACTTTGAAAAACACATAAAACAATAGACACACACAAACCAACATCCACAAATAACATGCACACACCCCCACCCATCCGGCACCACAAATAATACATCGTTAGCCACTTTACAACACCAGAGGATGATTTAAGCACTTCCCAGCAAGTCTTGCGGTTAGCACAGCTGTGTGAGTGAACATGACACCACTGCCCGCCCACTGCATACACACGTGCATGGTTAAATTTGAATTTGGGCTGATATATTTACAATAAAATAATACACATTCAAAATGCCAGTCGATTTCACATTTTATGTTATCTACAGATGGTGTGAATTATCCTTCATGCATACATCACTTTAGATCTGAAATCGACCAAGTAATAATGACACACGGGCAATTCTAAAACAACATCTTTTGCACAGAGTTCAATGGGATTTGAAAAGTAAAGTGGCAGTTGAAACTCTAGTGATAACACTTTTACAGTGCATGATGGTGCTTCCTTAAATCATCACCTGTTACAACACTATCATCACACCGTACTAACCTGAGGAACGTCCCAGGAATAATCGGACTGAAGACTATCCCGACCAGCGGATTGGGTAATTGGTGCAGGACAAGATAGCACTGGCGGCTCTATATCTGTTTAAAAAAAAAGTTGTTCCCTTATACACGTAATATTGCAACAAGATACAGAAAAGGATTATTTTGCATGAAACAGACAACTTATCTAACTTTAGGCTTTGACCTATTTTATAACGCGTTTTTTAAGAAAAGTACATAAAAGTATGATGTTTTCCATTTCAACGTCAAACAACATTAAAAAGTGCGTATGGGGAAATGTATTATTCTGACAATCTATACTGATTTTATGATACTGTATTTGTTGCAGTTCGATTCCCGGGGTTTTATTACGAAACCTATTCAATATCCACATTCAGGTATTTTAACATCATTTTCTTTTACTTCTTACCATTACAAGTAGGTTGCTCTCCAGACCATTCCCCGTCACAGGAATCACCCGATTGCATAATTCTACATTCACGGTAAATATTTCCGTGTATCCGGTAACCGGAATTACATCCAAACGTACATATGCTCCCGTGAAGCACAGAACATGAGCCAATAAAGTACCCATGTGTGGGTGGATTCAACATTGTGCATGGAGAAGCTGTTCAAAGACAAATAATCCGTTTATAATAAAAGTTTAAGATTAAGCTTAAAAGTATCAGCATTACCAAGAAGAGCGCTGTGGCCTAACAGTTGGGCGTATTTCAACTAATGATCACATGGTTATGGGGTTCGAGTGCCGTCAGGGTCAGTGCTGTTAGGGTCAAAATAGTCTTTCCACGGTTGTTTGGTAGCATGTAAAACTACGTAATTTGTAAGAAAAGGTGAACACCGACGGCGCTATTTATCTTAAATCGTGTTTTCATCTTTACAAGGGGTAGACACTGGTATAATGGCATCAAAACACCAGAAAAAGAGTAACAAATAACTACGAAATTTTCAAAAAACTTTATATCATGAAATGTTACGAAAAACCTATATTATTTGGCTAAATTAAATTTAAAATATGTGTAAATAGCGCCCTCAATGTGCACACAATTCTACATTTTAGATGAATAAGTTGGAAACAAAAAACGAAAACCTATGTTTAAAAAAGGCTGGAAATATATGTTTACATTAGTATGATAGTTGTTGGTATTGTTTAGAATGGAACATTTTATGTTTTGTTAGAAAATTTAATAAATCACATCAAACAACCTTGTTATTTTATTGTCCCACTCCACCTAGGTGTAGGCTTATAATGGGGAGCTGTTAGCTACAGTAACACTATAGCACCGTTGTTGTTGGCAGCCACGTGGTGTGATAAATCTGAGCGGAATTAATTGTAAACCACTTTGAACAAACTGAAAATGCGCAATATATATGCCAACATTTGTTTTATTTATCTTAAGAACAGAATGCACATAACTACTTCAAGTGAGGTCGTTCCCCATAGAAGTTTAATCTCAATCAGACATCAATCACTTAAAAGGGCATTTCGTGATCCACATCATCATCATCCACTTTTCTCAAAAAAGGTTGAGATTTTTATACCACTGGAAACCTCTGGCTTCATGTTTATGTACAAAAAATTTCTTGCAGATTATTTAGTTTAACAAAAATATCGTCAAATTTGAATTACATTCTGGTACACCAGAACAAAATTACAACACTATGGAGCAGCCCCATTTCATGCATAAACGGAATCAACTGATATTTGAGGAATAAACTTTTTTCGTAGATATCTACTGAAAAATCTCTACTGTCATATAAAGAGGATGCTAGGATCACGAAATACTCCTTTAATATTTGAAATTTATTATGCGCGCGCAAGATGTCTGCAATTGACCTACCTCGACACATTGGTTGTTCTCCACTCCAAGTGTAATCAGGCGCAGATAAACTCCCAGTGTTTTCACACGTAAGTGATGATACTCCTTCAAGACACCAGCCAGATGTACAACTAAACGTACAAACCGAGCCATAAATGAAATTATTATGTCCATTACTGCATTCCACCTGCTGATTTGTGTCTATCACCAATGGATCGCACTTGTTAACTGGAATGTAAAAACAAAATAGTCAACACTTTTACTTTTACGGACTTGCCCTGTGTTGGATTTTCTAATTGAAATGGGAAAGATAAGATTGGCTCATCCCGTTTTTCGTTTTGTATATATTTCGGGGTCGCACTTATTACTAATTCGTAGATGCTGAACCTAAATGCTTACCGAAAACTGTCACCGTAAATGAGCATGTTGCTGTATTTCCTGCACTGTCTCGCACTGTATACTCAATAAGATGCGGCCCTTCAGTAAACCAAGTGCCCGAAGCGTTCCCTTTAGTCATTTGTGGTCCAACTGTCCCAGAATTGTCAGAAGCCTATCACAAAAACAACAGCAACAATAACAGCAACGACGACAACAACAACGAGGAGGATGGCAAAAACAAGAACAACGTGCTGACCGCAGCGTTTTTACTGTCTTACTCCATTCCATAGCGTAAGACAACAACAACATAAGCATGGTAAGTCATTTATGCATTTTCCCATCAAGTCTGAAAACGCTCTTCAGACGTGTCGGATAAGAAGTGATAGAGCCTACATGCATGACTTGTCTTCTTTTTTAGAAACTGTCACATTACACAAATAGTAAACAATAGGAAATAGGAAAACAATACTTTAAATTGGTTTCAAATAGGCAGCAAAATTTACTCATACTTTTACTTAATGTACTTGTATTTAGCTAATTAATCAATGTTGTAAAATATTTATTGTGTTTAACATTTTGCAGTCCAAATCAATATAATTTTACAATCTTTAAAACATCGGGAACCAACCTGAGGTGTGCTCCAGTTTATTGTTGCGCCGTGTGCATTACGACCTGCCTCTCTTGTTTTGTTACTTGGGCAGCTCTGGAAAGAAGGTGCTTGTAGATCTGTTTTTGAAATACATTATTTAAATTAATATGTCGCCGTTACAATTTGAAAATATTTCTTCTCTTTCAACTAATAGCCTTTGCAAGTTACATTTTATTTATCACATTGGGGCTCTTGCTGTTATTTTTCCTTCTTGTTTTCATTCTGGTAAAATGTGAAAAATGCAAAGACACTTTAAGACAAATTAGAAAAATTATTTTGGTATATAAGTGCTGGTATTTGAAACTCTTTTTCTTGTCAACAAAGAACAAGCAGCTGACAAGGGACAGTCTTCAGTGAACGGCTCTTTTCAGAGCCATCAGTAGGCAAGGGGCGGCCTACATGTCTCATTCTTAGGTACTTTGTCCTGAAGAAGTCAGAGCTACTCCTGACGAAAGCTTGAGAGTTCTAAACTTTCCGACGGCGAACTCGCTAAAAACCCACTAATTGCTAATTATTTTCGGTCAATTGAATTGCATTTGATCAAAACCATTGTATTTGTTACTCACCACAACATAATGCTGAATCACGACCGACCCAGTCTCCATCAATACATATCAAAACAGAGATACCAGGGCAAAGTGTGTAACCAGAACCTGTACACTGGAATGAGCACCAACTACCATGTGTTATACCACTACAATTATATTGCACGTCTGTATCCCTCAAATAACCACATGAGTCTGTAAATGCAAAGAGATGTGATATTTAAAAAGCAGGAATTTGATCAATTTCTCTCTCATTCTGTGTCTCTATTTTGTCTCAGTTCTGCTTCACTGTGTGACATCGTACAGTGTTGCTCGGTGGTCTGACCGGAATGCATGCACACACATAAGTTGAAGCAACTACCATATACACATTCAGGAAGAAAAAAAAACATATTATTAAACGGTTATGCATATCCATAATATGTTCAGGAAGAGAGAAATCAAGATAGGCTTTCCTGTCTCTGGATGTTCCGTCCAATTCTAATTCTTGTATTCTTTACCCAAAATGCTGAAATAATATTTAACTGCCAGGACGGACTAATGTCCATTTTAAGTATATCGGCCGTTTAAATTAACACGACTATATGACATGACATTGTGTCAAAATTGATCTGTTGACTTATACAAACACAACGAATTTGGCTTATTCCATTTACGTGTAAATATATAAACGTTACAAAATATATTAAGATCGTGTACATTATGGCTTTAACTCGGAACATCTCCCCTTTCATATTCGTTGGTTACATTTTGCTCTGTGTCTTTATTGAATATAATTATACAAGCACAAACAAAATGGAAGTGACAACGAAATACTAACTTGTAGAAAGTCCACTACAGATACTTGCATCCTCATCACTGCCATCGCGACAGTCATCCACGCCATCACAAGTGTAACCTAAGTTAACACATCGACGATTGGCGCAAGCAAACTCATAGGATCGAATGCAAGGGGAATAGACTACAAATAAACACAATGTTTAACAGGGTAAAGAAATATCATAAACAAATTACTGCCAATACAGTCATACACCATGTCAAACAAGTTTTAAAAGATTCTACTACATGTACCACTTACACTGTGTTGCCACAAAGGGATACAATGGGATATGAATATTTATCTCAACAGGGTTACGGTCATTGTTAACACATCAGCTAATGACACAGGTAATAACCAGATAAACACAAAGAATATAAGTGAATCCGACTATTCCCCACATTTTAAGTTACTGAATTAATAAAGTTAATAAAGTTCCTACTTTATTAGATGCACCAAGGGCCATTTTATTTAGTCTTAAAATAATGACCAATGTTATTTTATCCAATGATTCTTACCGCATCCACTCCCTTCATCTGATTCGTCACCACAGTCATTTTCGGTATCACATACCCAGTATTCAGGAATACACAACCCATTGCTACACTGAAAACTGCCGACATCACAAACAGTAGGAGCAGCTAAGAATTAAACAAGAAAGTGATTTTTATTTGAAATGAACTAATAATTAATTTTCACTTGTTTTGTAAGGATATTGCTCGTGAGTATCATGTGAAAACACATTGAAGTAAGTCATAAAAGTAAGAGATTATAATTATAGCAAAATAAGCATGTTTGCACTACTCTATTCCCCTCTATCTATACTCAAGGGAAGTGTTGGTGAGTTTTATACCGTAAAGTTTCGTCTATAAACCACAGGAAAGGATTCATAGCTTACCACACTGCGGTGGTAATTCATCCTCCCCGTCCTCACAATGAACTATTCCATCACATAGGCAGTAATCTGGTATACATATTGACTGCCTTGGTTTATTCTCTGCACATCTGAAATATCCTGGCCGACAGGTTACAGCCGCTATAACAACGCAACGAAGGTTAGATGAACAGGTTAACGTTTTATAAACATAAAATATCCCACATACCATACATCCCCCACACACCCACCCGCGCGATAACAACCAACCACCCCACACGACACACCAAACATATCATTCACACACAAATACACACCCCACATATAATCGCCTCCAAACGTGGACGCTGTTGAGGACCATGAAAACGTGGTCGCCTGAATCCGTACTCAATTGACATACCGAGGACGTTTCCGCCATTTTGTTTGTGTATGGAATTTAACCTAGCAACTGCGACGTTATTTCTTATATACCGATAGAGGTCGTATTTCACAAATACATTATACATGCATTTGCGGTCGTTTGCATGCCTCCAGAAACCGAGGACGGTCCCCCATTGCAGGGTGGTCCGCGGTTTGAATGTGAAGTGCGAGTGTATGTCCTCGTTTGCTGTCAAAAACAAACGCACCCCTACCATCCACTCCCCCATACACCCCTCCACATAATCTCACAGACCCCCTAAACATTTTTCATATAGATCATTCTTGTCCTCGATATATATTTTCATAAGAAAAAAAACCCTGTCTTACAACAATCAAAGTTATCTTCATCTGATCGGTCTCCACAGTCATCGTCTGCATCACAAAGCCACTGATCAGGAATACACAAACCATTGTCGCATTCAAAATGGTATGAAGGACATGTGAAGGCATGGGACGCTACAATGAAACAACAGAAAATAAAACCCATTCGTTAGCGATTATTTGGTATTTTGCTTAGTCAACAGGCAACCAGCAAGAAGTACCAGGTTGTGGTTTTGAATACATAATCCTCTATAATCCTCTAGACGTTAAAGTTAAAGTTAAAGTAACGTCATTTCGCAAGCTCTCTATTACTTTTAACAGGGTAATAATAGTTAAGGCAGGATGGTTATGAAAAGGGCTAGGGTTTAGGGCTTCCTTGTTGAGCAATGGGTGTCGAAAAAACGAAGAGCGTTCAAATAAAACCACAAACATTCGTGTTTGTGTCATATTTCTGGGATGAACAACCGCTTACCATTGGGGATGCATAAACAATACGATAGATTGATACGTTTCTTTCCCACTAGCTTTATCGTTACCAACTCAAGAAAATTCGATTTAATTATTTTTTGGTCAATTTTTGTTTTCAAGGCTCCAGACCGAAACTTACCATATTCTTTCAACACATATATTCAAGTGCTAGCCTGACAATAGGTTTTTTATAACGAGATATATTCATGGTTTTTTACCCAGGTTTTCTACCCAGATATAGGTATTATGTGAATATCAATAGTTTATAACACCGCCATACGCACACACCAGATAGCACAACTTTCGGCATATAGTGCCTATGACGCTTTCTCAATATGAGTCTCAATGGACTAGATGATTTTCCAAAATGTATATCGATTAATCAATACAAAGGAACAGTACATTACTAGGCAGGATGCAATTATAACGTTATTGTCCGGTATGTCCCATTCACCAACAGGATTTTGACTATGTTAGCTGAATTTATAAAACATCGCTGACCGATAGCGATTGGTCGGCCAATGAGATAGAGCTCCTTTTGTTGCGTTGTGAAAAACGAGCTACCTTATTGGTCAAATACCAATCGCTCGTTGCTCAGCGACGGAGTATAAATTCAGCTTATTTTGTAAGTGGAGCTAATTGCGGCAGGCGGTGTAATTGCAGAGCAACATGCTTCGCTGCGGGCCGGGTGCTGTAGGGCGTATTTCTATTGGTTAGTTTCCGTCTGTACAAAAATAATTATTTACCTGGTGATGACGCGGTGGCTGCATCCCAGCTATTTGTTACAGTCTTTGTTATCCGCTTTTTGCAGTAATGGTCTCATGGTTTGGACGCACCGTGTTAAAAATGGATTATCATGGTTTATCGGCGTAACATTAAGTTGACAGAATCTGATGTTTATGGATATCTGGATATAGTTTCTTCATACCTAACTAACACGTAACATAATTTCTAATGCTAACTGGTAGCCTTTATATTTTGTTAGCATTATTTGTAAGTTTAATTCACATCTATCCAACATGGGGATGAACAAAATGAAATACATTTCACACCTGATTAATTATGAATTATAACAATATAATGAACGTCTTACTGCAGTAACTTTGAGGTTCATCAGCTCCGGATCCGTCTAGACATTCATCTATTCCATTACATAGATATTGACCCTTGATACATCGACCTGAATTAGTGCATTTCACCATGTCATAAGGGCAATCAATTGTTCCTGTAATTTAAACCGAAATTGAGTACTTCTCAGAACAATTTGATTTTTACAGATAATCAGATAAACAACAAACAGTGCAGAAACCAGTGGCGTAGCCAGGGGAAAGCCGCCATGGGAACGACAAAGATTAATTACTAATTGTCCTTTGACAAATGGGAACGAAAATTTGGCTTTGCTCTCTCACACTAAAATCCTGGCTACGCTACCGACAAAAACATGATGACAGGACCTACGTACTAGTTTTAAAGGGACGTACACCGAAAACAAACTATGATTTGGTCTATCGCATGAGTGAGTGCTGTGTTTGGCATACAATGCAAATACCTGTTGCCAAGTCAATCATAAGGAAATTGTCGTCTCATACATGTCATAACGAGCATAAAATAATATCTGAAAGATCAGTGCATTCAAATTTCTGATTTTTTCCACATTATTATGCCATGCGGTAGTTATTTCCTTATGGCTAGACTCGGTATTGTTGGTCGAAGCAGCAAAAAAAATCGATCATCATTATCTAAATCAATATAATATATATTATTGAAAATAACACTTTGGTATTTTGCAAAAATTAATTCTGCAAATCATAGGCATATACTTTGAAAACGTGCTTGATTTATTGTTGTTTTAACTCATTAAAATGAGTTGAGTATACGTTTTACAAAAGTGTTGTTGTTTCAGCCCTCGTTACAACATAATTCAAAACCATAGGTCCTACAAAAGTATATCTATGATATTTGAATTTCTTCTATACATTCGCTATGAAATGACCAATGCAACTTTTGCCAAAGCTCACTACCATTCGCAAGATGCTGTGAACTACCAAATCGTTACAGTTATACTGTCCGTATATAAATTACAGATTCATGTAAAATGCCTTATCTTGTCTTAAATACACGGCTTTCGGCTGAACCACTAGCAGGCTATGTTAGCACATCTATGACAATGACAAAGGTACCAAAATCTCTGAATTTTGATGATTGTCCGGATGAACAAATCACTGAATGGGCCTTTAAGATTTGCAAGCAGGGGATATGTAATGCGTTTCTTTATTATCAGCCTTTTCTACAAAAACCTATATCGGGGGATATTGGATCTTATTAACTTACTACACCAATTGATATCCTCATCTGAATGGTCAGCACAATCATTTACCCCATCACATCGCCATGAAGGGCGAATACAAGCTGCATTGTTTGAGCCTGGACATCTCTCGTAGTCTATTGGACAATCTGGCATAGGGTCTACGAAAAACAGAATAGAAACGAAACTAGTCATAGTGCAGTTATGTCCACGGCAAATTCACCGTGACCTTTCCAGCCATAAACCCGCTTAGTGAAGATTAAACTGAGATATGCAGTATTAAACCATTATAGTAATCGATTGTCCATTATGCAAATTTATTACCACGTGATAATATTAATCCAATGAGCGATCGAATTGTCCGCTACGGTCGACTAATGCAATCGATAATGACGCTATTGACATGTACGGGCGGAGCTCCACTGACTGAGTTTTGGGGTATTTTTCAATGGTTTGCTGACATTTACTCATGAAGGCGGTCCCCCAATAGGCCAATGCTTTAAAGATTGACATGTAGAGAATAGACCATACTTGATTGACAGAAAGTATTGTGAGTGTCCCTGTGCTATGTGCATACATGTAGGCAACAATAACTGCATGATGTACCATTTAGCTGAAAGACTCATTATTCAAATACCAGCCGTACCTGGGAGCACCCAAACAATGAGATATCAATAAAACATGATTGCTACAGATGATTTGCAGTGTATCGATATGTATGTTTCGGTAACATATGCCCTACTTTGTGTATTAGTAGTTTGCTTACCCATGAGTAAATTTTCGTATGCAGCTTCTAAAATAAATTGAATAATTTTCGTTAAAATCTCACCTTACATTAAACGTTTAGTACGTCGAGTAACCAGTAGCCATTTCAGAGTAGTTACATTTTCATAAAGCTTTCCACGGTTTCTATCCTGCTTTTTAAAGATTGTAGCATGACACTATATTATAGTATCTTTCAAACTAGATTTTTAAGTTAGGCCTACATATCAATTCTTCTACGCAATTGAACCCTACCGCAGTTTCGCTCGTCTGCTCCATCCAGACAATGGACGACAGTGTCACAAACCCACTCGTTCAAGATGCAGAAGCCACCAGGACACGATGTCTCCCCAGAAGGACATTGTCGTTGGCAAAGAACTGAGAAGGAATTATTGAAATAAAATAATTTATTTTACTGAAATTGTCGTAGACCGAGTTGATTGAATTACATGTATACGTACTTTAAATGGATACCTGACCTAACTGAACTTAAGCTAGCAACGTTGGTTAAACTCGTGAAGCAAAGTTACTAACAATTTGAATTAGCCCCGGGAATTAGTTAAGCGAAGTTATTAACAATTTGAATTAGTACAGGGGAAAGCTATTTATGGTGGTGATCAGTGATGTTAGGTTTTTTATTTGCATATTTTTTTCAAAGTGTAAAGGCATTTCAAAAGGATTCATTTGAATATCTGAATACAAAACCCACCCAAGTTCATGGAAAGGGATTATGAGAAAACTAAAAACAAATGTGTATCATACATGCTGGGTATTCTATACATGTACATGCTGGATTTCACATGCTCAATAGACGCATGTATGGTGGATGTGGTTCAATTTTTATACATGTGATAGGCCTACTACGTATACAAGCAACAATTTCCCATGCTTAACGCAATTCGGCCAAAGTATGGACTTGGGTGGGTTTTGTATTCATGTATTCATTTGTTTGCACCACTGTCTGTTGTTACTAAGCACGCTATAGGTAAATTGATCGTTTCGCGCATTACTTGCATAATACAGAGTTACCCTTTAATTCGTTGTCTGATAAATTATCTTGGAATAAGTTGGCTTGGCTATTCCATGGATATTCCTCAACCTCCTTATGCACTACTGTAGTGAAAGGTGTTTGCAGTAATTAACAGAATTGGAAAAACAGCCCCATTTCTTTCTTTGTTTTCAATATATTTTCTGTCTCTCTGTCACCTATTCTCTGTCTACTACTGTCACTTTTCCCAATCAATCCAAATAGAGTGTATTTCACAAACGTGTGTTACGTCACACATTTCAGAAATCGTATTTATTTTAAACACTACTGTCTCTTCTGTTCAACTTTGAAAACCAAAACATTCCGTAATAAAAAAAACCACAAATCATCAGGACATATTCATGTTTTTGTCGTTATTTGTCTATTGATTCTATACAAATCACAGCTGGGATGGTAATGATCCACTAAAATTCAAAAAAAAATCACAATATGCAAATAATTGTTATTGACAAGTGCCTGGTATAATGATTTATATATAGAACCCTCTTCTGGGGCAGTGGGTAGGCAAAGTAAACACCTGTAAGTGAGATATGTATTTACAAGTTCAATCCATCCATAGCAGTACTCACAGGTCTACTGGTCTTTAACAAAGCAACTTATGAGTCATTGTGTCGTAAACTTCACCTGCCAAATGGCATTGTTGATATTTTCTTTGCCATTCAGTCATAAAAATTAATATGTTCCTTTTCAGCAATATGAAAAAGTCTTTAAAAAGGCGAAATCGATCATCTATTTTAATAGATGGTCCAGTGTGGCTACTTTGACCTTGAACAAAAGTTGTCATAACAAATAAAATTGTTGTTGTTTATTTAACTCTGTTTTTGTCACCCTAATACTTTGACTTTAAAAGTAATATCTCAGCAATATGATATAATCTTTAAAAAAGTGTAATCGTTCATTTATTTTAATAGCTGATCGAGTATAGCTAATTTGACGTTGAACAAAAGTTGTCATAACAAATAAGAATTGCTCTTGTTTATTTAACTGTTTTTGTCACTCCGTTGCTTTAATATTAAAACTATTGAAGTTCAAAATAAAAGAACCAATATTGGAATTGCATTACAATTTAGCAAAATGGTAAACAATCTGCTATATATCGATATGTATTGTTTTATTTACCTTAAAAATCTATATATATTTGACAACCTTGGGCTTTAAAGGTAAAACGTCAAGTTGCCAAATAACTATGAGGTGTGACATTTACATTCATAAATCTTCTGAGGCATGGAATGAGGTAAACGTATTTAAGATATCTTATACGTTATATAAAATGAGAGTGGTTAAGTACTTTACCTTGGTTCCATGCAAAGATTATACAGATAAGTACGACACTCTGTTGTATCCACAAACAGTCAGACATTGTCATTGAATCCTACCAAATTCAGTCCGCCAACAAAGATAAATCCGTGTTCTACATGTACATTTAGTCGTAGAATATTATTCTATGGCCAAATTAATGGCGGAGAATGGAACGAAAGACGTGCAAATGTCACCTCTATCGATGCACATGTAGTCAAGAAGTACCAAGTTCAGTGGTGATTGCGTTGTCTTCCACAGCAATGCTATTCACCGAAGCGTACTATTTGTAGAACAATGCCTAGTATAGAAAGACCTTGTTGCATGAAAAACGTATTTTAAACCATAATAGGGTGCCAATACAATATCATTTGACCTTTATTATTATTATCCTTTGTTTTTTAAGTTGTTTTTTTTAATGCAAAGAAGTTCAAAGACGGCCGGTGCCCGTACAATTTGGCTTTCGAATGTAGATTTTCCCAGAATTTGAAATAAAATAGAAAAAGATTAGGAATTGCAAGGTTATAGAAAAAATTTCATAGTTGTAAGATATTAGAGGGACGAATTATCTCAAAGAAAAAAAACCCGAATTGTATTAGGATGAGAAAAAATAGTAGAAATATCTTTCGGAAACACCTAGCTGTTTCAAACATTAGTCACTTATTGTTGGTTTAAGCTCGCTCAGTTGATGTGTTTGGTTACTGTAGATATATCTGCAGTTCTTACATCCACTTCAGTCTGTTGATTGAATACCATACATTTAGTCTTTTTGGTATTCATGTGCACTGTGCAGACCTAACCGTAGAACAGCTTTCTCTATCCTTTCCAGTAACTCCCGAGCTTACAATGACTGGCAGTGTCAGATATTATGTCGTCAGCAAAGTCCAAATCAGTAATGCATATAGCGGCCCAACCCTTCTACTGCGTCTGGGATTTGATCTAATAGCCAAGCACAACAAACAGACAAGGCCCAAGAGTATCTCGTTGAAGAACTCCTGCAAAGATATTGAATTCCGCTGTTTCTCTATCAGGAGCAACAACTTTTGCTCTTGTGTTCTGGCAGGTGTCTTCTATAGCTTTTACAATTATGTTGGGTAGTCAATAAGTATTTTCGAGTATTTTGACCATTTCCCTCTATGTATTGTATTGTATTGAATGCCTTCTTGAAGTCAATAAATGTCAACGGTAGTAAGATGTTTGGCCTGAATTCCCTCTATTATTTTTCTGAGTGCAAGAATCTGGCGTACAGTTGGTTGATCTGTTTTCTCTAAATGCGCATTAATGAGTTTGCTGTCTAATGTGGTCTTATCCTTTCAAGCAGCATGCCTTTGTAGTTTGCAGTGTTGCTGAGATCCCCACTTTTCGGTACAGTATAGAGATAAGGTTGCTGAGATCCCCACTTTTCGGTACAGTACAGAGATAAGGTTCATTATAGACCACTGATCAGGATTTTCGTTGCTAACAAATGCTCTGTTGCAGAAGTCAAGAATAATTTAATCCAGGTCATCTTTTTATGAATTCCATCTTCACCAAAACTTTTCCCTTCCTTAATGCTTAATGGCCTCCTTTGGCTTTTGATATTCTTCCGTGTCAAGGGATCAGTTCTGATTGGTATTCTTCGAGGACTCGGGTATATCTTCCTCTTCATCAGTCACTAGTTGTGTGCGGGTACTTCGCAACAGAAGGTGCGAATTATACTTTGTCCACACATCACTTTTGTTCTGAAATCGATAAAGTAATAATCACACACAATTTTAAAACAACATCTTTTGCACAGAATTCAATGGGATTTGAAAAGTGAAGTGGCAGTTGAAACTCTGTGGTGATGACACTTTTCTAGTGCATGATGGGAAGTCCTTAACTCATCCTCTGACCCGTTGCTGTGCCACATGTTCAGTAATACGTGTCTTGTTACTAGAAATCATTTCAATTAATTTCTTAGGAATATGTTTTATCATCCTGTATTCATTAACTTTACAATTGGTGTTTTCAATTGCTCTTCTTCTTTCAGATAGAGTGGTTTTCCTCACTCATCTCAGAAAGTAAGAACAGCAAACAGAAGATTGCCTGGGACAGTTGACGGACGAGGTCGACCTCGCGATCGGTACATGTAACCACCTCACTACATTTCTTTCCGACGGTTGTAAGAATCATGCCTACGCACTGGATACAGGAAAAACGGTCATAAAAGTACGAGGGATTTTTTTATAATTTCATCGTGTATAGCAGATAATTTGTTCTTTCTAGTATATAGGCCTATAAAGTCTTATTCAGAAATAACTTCATCATATTTCTCTAGTTTAGCCTTTTCAAAGCTAGGCCTGATGACTGCTTGATTTTGCTAAGTCTCCAGTTCAGAAATGTTTCATCTATGCACTCATAGAAATGACTTGTTCGCCTTGTTGGCGCAATTCAAAAGGAGTAAGTTTGGACGACTCAAAAATGGTGTAAAAGTTGCCAAAACAAAATTCATTTTAGTTATCCGAACTTAAAAAATGCTGAAAAAGCTCAAAAAGTTCCGTCAACTAATCAACTTTGTTGGTATTACTTAAAAAGTTAATTGATGTAAGTCGTTGCGTCAACTTTTTAAGTAATGCCAACTTCTGAATTCAAGTTCAGGGAACTTAGAAAAATAAACAAGGTTCAAAGAACCAATTAGTTGAGTTATTGTAACTCAACATGTACAAGTTGATGTAACTCGTTCATATTAAGTTACTGGTACGGTAGGCCTACTTATTGTTTTGAGTTATTCCAATTTGGTACTTTGTTACTTAATTCACGTAATTTGATCATTTTCTGCACAATTAGCAGTATTCAAATACTTATTTTTGTAATCAGTGCAAAATTTTGTATACTATAGCACACCTCTAGAAAATTATGCTAACCTAGTTTCATTTTCTGAGTTGTAACAACTCAATAAAGTAAGTGCAAATGAGTGCGACCAACATAATGATAGCGCGTTACTCAAAGTTGTACGCGTTGGCATATTACTCGGAAAGTCAACGCAACGACTTACATCAACTTGCTGAGTAATGCCAACGAACAATTTCTATGAGTGTGTTATAACCTCATAACATTCCTCATCTACATCTCTAACAAATTTAAGCGGTAGCCCTTTTAAATCGGCATTAAACCTAATGACCATTAACTCGAGTTAGGAAAGTCTGTGGGTATAATCCGGGGGGCATACCGGTAATTATTGTTCATGTATTCTTTTCCCGTTATCTACTGAAGATAGCATTTAGCGTCTTATCCCAGTCACGTTTTACATTCTGTCATGTTTGGTGTCTAGATTTTTATTTCATCACGTAGCGGATAATTAAAAGAAATTTTTAAAGCCCCGTTCAGAAATTTGATATCTACTAGTATTGTATTACAGCCTCGTTTTTAAGTTTAAAAACACCTTGTACAGACAAGAGGTAAGAGGCAGCTATTCTTGAAGTTCTTGTTTATTGCTGTCAATATAAGCTTGTGATAACAATTTGGTATAGTAGCTAGTAACACTTCATCATGACAAATGGAATATGCTAGCAGTGCTTGGATTGGTGCAACTCCCACCTCACTAGCTCAGCTCGACTGCATCCAAAATAAAGCTAAGTGTGTCATTGGTCTGCCAACGAATGAGTATGAAGATCATTTATTAATTGGGCTACCGCAGGGCAGTTGGAGCAGCCACCCTCTTCTATCGTATGTTCTAAAAGGAGGCCCCGTTGTTATGCCAGCTGATGCCAGACATCTATGTCCATGACCCCAGGTTGCGTCGGTCTGTGAGATCTCATGACCTAGTAGCAGTGGAAGTCCCAAGATCAAACGTTGTCAGACATGAAAGGTCATTTCTACCATCTACAGCTCAATTATGGAATTCTCTTCCTGCGCGCCCAAATTCCAACCATTTGATCAAGGGCCAGCTTCTTCAGCAGGGAGGTTAATCACTTTCTGTGTGCTTCCTCGTCAGCAGCTTCTAAACGATTTTTTTGTCTCTGCTGTTAATGCCCAGTTGTGCCATGTCGTTAAAAAAAAGGGGAAAAAAAGGCAGTCAAGCCTGGTTCAAAGGATATAATTATCATGATCTGGGAAATTAACTGTCAAAAGTAAAAGGGGGAAAATATGCTGCCCTATCATGCCTATGGGCCGTTTATTAATAGATGTCTGTACTGCCTGTAGATAAATATCCTCACCAGCATGCAGCAATCAGCATTATACTGATCTCAGCTCAGACCTACAAAAGTAGATGCTTGCTTTTCATGAACTGACATAAAACGTGATACACATATAGTAAAATGACAAAAATCACACCATGTAGGCCTATCCAACTGAAGAAAACTTGTACATACGGTATCATGTAGGCCTATAAGAAAGTATAGGCAGCCTATACATTACAGGGATTTCATATGTGACAAAAACAAAGACAATATTCAGGGTGGGTAAAATTTATAATGGGTATAACACAATAATAATTTTAAAATAAATGTAATTTGATATAGCCTACTGGTACGCCATTATTGTTCTCTGTACACTTGGCAATGGTTGAGCAGATAGCGTAAGACACCTTAGGCCGTTACTTGTTTTGCATAGATCTATATATCATTTTTGTAAATCAGATTTATTCCGTTTTTTGGTTTTTCATAATTTTAACACGGAATATGCCTAAACCTAATTTCTTCCTTAACGGATACGCACCGTGACCACGTTTTTCAAACTGGCTTGTAGTTGTACCCGATGCCCAGACGGGCCAGACCCGATGACCCCTTTTTTTTTGCGTTATTGACCTATACCTATTACTAAAGCCACGATTTCTCCGTGTTACAAAATTCAAAATACGTGTTACAATTATTGGACGATTTCCCCGTGATTTTCCGTTTTTCACTATAAAGCACTGAAAAAGCTTGAAAAGTTCAAACAAACATATGTTTTAAAAGCGTTTTTTTTCCTTTTACTTTAGTATGGCCAGAATCTTGCATCGTAGGCCTAGAATTAATACTAGAATGAATTGTTTAATGGTTGATTACTGCTAAATAATCAATTTTCTTTGTTTTATTTTGCAAATCAACACAAAAGTTAGACATTTTACACAGTTTTTTTTACTATTTTGTGGCATTTTCAAATTTCCGTGAACAAACCCCGAATTCCGTGATTTTTTCCGTATCGCGGAGAAATCGTGGCTTTACCATTGACCCCCCCCCCCTCCCCCTTTTAAAAGATTCAAGTATTCAATGACCGGCTTTTTCTTATTTTAATTTTATAGGCCTAGTGTGGTGTGGGCCTATTGTGTTCTCCTCGTGAAATAGCTTGATAATTTCTCACAAATCCCCACTGAAATCAATCTGTTGCTTGCAATTGCTTGATTCAATTTCCCATGGTGGCTGAGTTGTGTTTTCGCAGTTTGGCACCTATTTATGACAATGTCCCCCTTTTGACAATGTGCCCCCATTTTACACTTACCCCAATGCCCCCCTTATTTTTATTTTCTTTTTTAAAGATTCGATGACCCCATTTTCAGGTTATGTACTGAATGACCCCAGATTTTGGTTAATGTACATTTTCCTGAAAGCCCCCTACTTTTTTAACATGGCCGAGGTACTGTAAAATGGGGTAACTTCGGTCAGCGGGGTAACTTTGGTCGGTCAGATAAATTTGTTTAAATGGTTATATTTTCGTATACAGCATTATTGTTTTTAGTCATATTTGGTGTCAATTTGTTAAGAAATATATTTGGAAGAAATAATAGTCGCTCATGTCCAATTTCCTCGAAATTTATGAACAAAATCAGGATTTTTAACCAAAAATGAGCATTTGAGCAAATGAGCAAAGTTGCCCCAAATGCGGGGTAACTTTGGGCAGGCTATTTGTAACCCCTAGGGCATCGTTACAAAAGTAGGCCTATTTAAGATCTTTTTCAACTTCAAGGTGTAGAAGGGAAACCTAATGTCATAAAAAAGAGATAATTAGAAATATAATTGATTTTGTTTGAAAGCAGTGGTTTAAAAACTCTGAAAAGTGCCCAAAGTTACCCCATTTTTATACGGTACATCCCCGTCTGTGGTCCAGATAGGGAGTGCCTCCCCCGGATATGAGCCCTTGACATCGCTATCTTGAGTTATTTATTTAGTGCTATGCGCCCTTATTGTGATCACAGGTTGAGATAGGGAAGGTCATGATTTTTCATGTTCGATGTAATGAAATGTATTTTGGCCTAATTTAATGTTATACAATGTCCATCGTACTCCCCTGATATTAGACGAGGTTATCAATCGTTCTGTGTGTTGTCCAACATCACCGGGCGATATCATTATCAGGTAAGCTTAAAAAAAATTACTGTAAACACTGTCGAATTTTGCACCTTGCCGATGGCTACAATCCAGGAAAAAAAGGTTGGCACACTTTGCCTGTCTTTTGGTATATCTCTGCCCCCCGGTTAATAACGCCAGCATCCGAGTACGGTATTTTGACTACTTCCCCGCGCCTGTGCAATTACGCAAAGCCGAACGCGGGGAAGTAGTGAAAACTTCCGCACCCCTACTTACTACCACACGGTGTCTCGACCCCGCGCGTCACCGTTCCTTCAGACGTAGCATTATGCTACACATCGGCGATTCTGCAGATGTGTTTATCGTGAAAATGGCGTCAGAGATCCTTTAATATAGAGATAGGACACTCTCTACAAACTGCCTATACCATGCTATACCGCTACCCTGTGTAAAGATAGTCACTTGTGCTGAGCATGAAATTGGTCACTTATCGCTCACTAGTCACTGTTCAAAATGTGACATCTACACCAATTACAGTCCCGAAACTGTCTACTTTTTAGCCGACCTCAATTCAAACATTTAGTGATAGTTAAAAATGCGATCCCCAACCCTTTGGTTACCTTTGGACGAATTTTTGAAATCTCCATGAGTCTCCGTGTCTGAAATTCCCGGTACAAACATCGAAAATGTCGCAATTCTCAGTTCTCGGTGATGATACTATATCCGCATCGCTGTTTTCATACATGAATATGCATATCTCTGACCCCTGTAAGGTCAAAAACGTGGCGTTGATTTCAACCAATCCGATCCACCGTTTAATAAGCAGCTTGATACTGATGTCATATCTGAGGTGACCAGGAGGCAGGAGCTACCATTTTGGTAAACTGAACTCGACTCGTGCGTTCTTTTGGTTCACATAAATCGAACAAAATTTTCAATAACGGGTAATAGTATGATTTCAATTTTTATTAATGAAGTTACTTGTAGTTTTGAGGAATGACAAAGTTGTTTTTGGAAACTTAGATGTTTGTTTCAACTGATGATGTAGGATCGCAAGGTGAGTGAATTCGTGAAGAGATTTGCTTGTTTGAGTGATAGTAGGATACGGGATGTAGGCTAGTCCTCTGTGTTTGACCGGCTCCGACGTCTCAATTCACAACGTCTCAATTCGTACCTGCTTACCAGACAGCAATACTGCGTATTGCTGTATGGAACCAGATATACTATACCGCAGCTGAAGACATGCAATTCGCAAGCGTCGTCGCCGGCCAAGTCTTACTACGATCGTGTGATGAGAAGATACCATAGAGTCCTACATAGAGATCTGAGGAAGATACAGTCCGAATTGACCTAGTGACCTATAATTTATCAGAGAATCACATTTTTAGAGTATAAGTCCGCCCACCGCTGTCAATCATTCTAATGAACAAATAAACAAGCTCTGGCAATGACGTAATCCTAATTATAAATGAGAGAATCACATTGTACATGTACTGTCTGCTGTACCATATGTCTTCCAACAAGTGCCGGAGTGTCGCGGGCCTGATGGCGTCTGCTGCAGTTATTTGGCCGAGATTACTGATGGATAATAACACGCAAATCTGATGTTTTATGAAACAAAATGTTATTTTGGAAAGTTAAAAAGAAAATTTGAATAATATAGGTCAAAATGTAAATATTGATTGAACAGAAATCCTGCAATAAAATCAGGTAAGCAAAATATTAAGCTTTAAGTTATTTACCATGCCAGCCGGCATGTTGACATGTGTGTTTTGACTTTTGTTTACGATTTTACCGTGATAGTGAAAATATTTATGAGTTACATGTATAGTAAAACAAATACAACATGTTTCATTTCGGGGAAGTAGTAAAAAAACTACTGGTCCCTTGGTGTTGGATGATTTGACTACTTCCCTCCGCTGATGCGTCGGGAAGTACTAGTTAAATCATCCGACACCTCGGGACCAGTAGTTTTGACTGCTTCCCTTCAAAACATGTTGTATTTGTATACTGTCTACATGTATGCATGTACCACTACCCAGCCCTCACCGATTTTTGGAGATTTTCAAATATTTTTGTCATTTTTCTTCTTTGCTCCTTTACTTTGTTTCTAAAAATTGTTGTTTTGATGTACAGTAAACGCTCATCATGGCTGCTCGCAAAATCTGTCTCCAGCATCGTCAGTATATCACATTCATGCAGAGGACAAAGAACACTATGAGAGCATCCCTGTCACATAATAAGCATCACAGCAAACGTTGTGTAGCTACATGGTCTCCGCTAGGTACAGCCTTCAATGTTAGGGCCAACAGAAAGTTGAATGCAAATCAACACAATGTGGTAAGTTGATAAACACTTTATTTTGATTTGTCATCTGTGATATATTTTGCCAACTATATTTTTCATCTCAGGGAGATTTGTTGTGTATGTAGAATTTACTTTTGTAATAATGTCTTCTTGCAGGGCTTGTTTGAAATGGCTGATATGACTAGTCCAGAAAGGTTTGCTGTAGCACAACAGAAGTCTCTTTCTGAAGCTGAGGACTTGGTGAGACAAGCAGTTGAATCTCCCACTAGCCCAGAGATAGTGGTCATGTTTGATAAACTCTCTGATGCATTGTGTAGAGTGGCTGATGCTGTAAGTCTACATTCATTCTTATCTATTTATTTTCATAACAATAGTCTTAAAAATAATACAAACCACTGGTTGTCCCAGATCGCATTCAAGCAGAAACCAGTAAGTCATTTTGAAGTGGGTAGATCTTGAGGACAGGACTGATCATGTTAATTATTGTTTTGTTATATTGCATTGCAGGCTGATTTCATCCGAGTAGCACACCCAGATCCAAAAATCTGCCAGGCTGCTGAGAATGCTCTTCTGAGTATCAGTGCTGCTGTTGAAAAGTAAGGTGTGAAAGTATTTATATACATGTACTAAAGTTTGTTCCGCTTATAGGCAAAAAAATTTGTTACATTGTGTATTGTTATAGAATGGCATCCACTCAGTCGGGCACAGCACTTAATGTGCTAGTCGTGTAATGCACGACTTATGTGAATATATGCAAGTGTAAGTTGGGACTTTATTGATGGGCGCAGTAACAAAAACCAAATAATTTTCGCCTATTATAAGCCGAACAAACTTTAGTCAGGGCTCATGCATTTATTTTTTAAGTCAACCTTGCCCATTGCATAATTGGAACCGATGGTATGGTCCACAACTCCCCCTCCCAGTTATAAGTTGAACTAGCCTGGACATTTTAAAAACATTTTTTCTAGGTGTATAACCATTCCATTTGTTTAATTTGTAGGTTACAATGGTGGTGAAATTATTTTTAAGTTAAAACATACTCAAACATCCAACAACGGAAGATCTTGAAACTACTAACTCAACAAAATGAGTATAAAGTCACAGCGACTTATGGCGGATTTCGTGGGAGCAGGTCACATAGATATTTAAATTGTTGTATGTAGATTTTGTTCTTTGATTGCATGAATACTGAGCTAACATCAAGGATGTCTACTTAATCTTACAGATTGAACACATGTCCTGAGTTACATCAGTCACTCAGAAGGTTACTAGATAATGACAAAGTCTTTTCTAGTATGGATGAAGAATCCAGAATAGTTGCCAAATTATTAATGTTTGATTTTGAGCAAAGTGGAATTCACTTGGAAGAAGCAAAGGTATTTATTATTTGACAGTTTATCCTTATTTTTAGTAAACCTTGAATATCCGTAACTAAATTCTGATTAGCTTCATTGGCAGCAGTACATGGGTATACAATTCAATGATTGGTTTGTGATTCAGCAAGAAAATCTTTCAAGTTTATACTATACATACCGGTACTTGGTATGTTCCTCTCTCAAGTTTTGTGGTTTAATTTGTTAATTAAAAAAAACTAAAAAAATTGTTTTGTTGTTGATTTAGAGAGAAGAGTTTGTTCATCTGAATGAAGAGGTTCTAGTCCTTGGGAGTCATTTCATACAAGGCACACAGACATTCAGTGAGATTCAAACCAAACACTTACCTGATCACATGAGGTACTTGTTTACAGTGGATGGAGATAAAGTCAAGATAGGGTCCTTGTATGCAGACAACCCTAATGATTTGGTGAGTTCAATTTGTTTATCAATTTGTACATTATTAATGTCAGAACTTTTGTTGGTGATAAGACGTTGTTTGAATGTGTCCATTCTATTGGTAAATTAATATTTATCTGACTCGATGTACTTACGTGAATACCAAGTCATTTGAATAAGATGCAGTTGACTTGAGGCCAGAAATTAAAACTACCTTGTATACAGTGGATATAAAATGTTACATTGCAAGCCTTGGTTTGCAAGCCTTGGTTTGCACAGGTAGCTTAATTCAAGATCGCAAGTGTATGACATTTCCAAAGTACTGATTTGTTTTCACTTAATTCTTGAGACTAACTGCAATGGAAGACTCATTGTTACTGATCAGGTTACCACCTCGGATGACGGCTATACAAGACTGTGTGTGCATTATTTGTTCTTGTAACAATTTGTCATAGTAATAAATATTCCAAATTCAACATTGCTTGTAAGCATGCAATGGAGTATAACAAGTCATGTCAAGGGTGGCTTTTTGAAGTCTTATTCCCACCATTCCTGCTTTCATTTTTCATGCTGAAAATTTGCATAATAGAGTAAGTAACATGTTTCTATTTTTCAGATTCGTGAAGCAGCCTTCAAAATCTTTTTATATCCTGACCCTGGACAGGACCAGGTATTAAACAGGTTATTAGAAGCCCGACATAATCTAGCAACATTGGTAGGCTTTGATTCCTATGCACAAAGAGCGCTAAGAGGAACTATGGCAGGTACACCAGAAAATGTTATGGAATTCCTGACAAAGACTGGTGATGGGTTACTAGATAGGCAAGTATCAGGCAATCTTTATACATATTGATTAATAAATTTATCCATAATTGGGATGGAATCATTTAATGACACACTTGTCAGGATTAATTCATTTATTATGTGTATAAGTGAGACAAATAATCAAAAGCTTTTGAGGTCTTTTAGTTTAGGAGATGGTCGTAATCATTATATGTTTTGATCTTGATGCGATCAAGCCAAGTGAATCTGATGTCAATCAAATTAAAAATTTAGTTTTCAATTTCAACACATGAACCATTCTCAGAGCTTCATTTTGCTGAAAATCCCATCATAATTAGACTTACAGTTTCAGAGATATGGCCATTTTAGTGTTGCTCAGAACAATAAAATTCAAAGGAAGTTGAATACTATTATTGGCTATATCTCAAAATCAATATTCCCGACATCTGACTCATTTTGCTTGATCACATCACATTATTATTACAACAATTACAGTTGATTTCATACAACAACAAAATAGATTATATAATAATTAACTGTTTGCTTTTATGTTTTACTTTCTTCACAGG
Source organism: Amphiura filiformis (assembly GCF_039555335.1). Taxonomy (NCBI): domain Eukaryota; kingdom Metazoa; phylum Echinodermata; class Ophiuroidea; order Amphilepidida; family Amphiuridae; genus Amphiura; species Amphiura filiformis. Next base: position 18,005,634 of record NC_092633.1, on the reverse strand, counting down.
GTTTCAAAGGAAATAGACATAATGAAAAAGACAAAGGGGCAGTACAATTATCGCGACTCTGTAAGTGTGAAATTTGATACGTAATTATAAACAAGTTTGGGTTGCTCTTTAATAAAACAGTGCCAGGGGTATAATGTTCAACATGAATCTAAGAAAGCACTTAAAAAGTCATTTCATATAAATTCAAGTAGCTTATTGCTTTCAAGTTAGAAATGGTCCCAGCATAGAAAAACCTGCAACTTTGGAGTGACACATTCAAATTGATGATGTATATTGATAAATGTTTCATTTTGTTTTATTGTTTATTTTTCAGGAAATTCATCCATGGGACCCATCATTCTATATGAATACTGCCAAACATGATAGGTAAGCTTAGTGGTTGGATATCTGGGTATGTTGTCCCTTTTGTAAAAACAATTCAGGTGTGGGTATAGCTTTCAGCTCAGCAGAGGAAAAGCACAACAAGACTTTTGGGAGGATTTTATACTTTAGTGTGATGTCAGCCTGACCAAGAGAATATTTTTCTTGAAATATGGAAAGGAATACATGTATAACAATACCTGAAAAGTAAACTTCATTTCTAGTACTATTGTCATGCTCCTCTAACATGAGACCCAATTTGCTGTTGGCTACATTTTCAACGAATTAATGCTAGATAATGCCTGTGGGAAATTTCATCTAAAGGAAAGTTTGAGAAAGTCAGTAAATCTATCTTGGGTATGAATTCATGATATCATATAAATTATCTCTTGTTATTGAAGCCAATGAATAAGACTGCAACTACGTCTCAAGCAAGAGCTGTAAGCATTCTTATATTCGTTGTAAAATGTGTAGTCAAATAAAATACATGTCAAAAACATACATGAAATCTTGTAATAACATTAATCAGAAAATATCATCAAAAAGAAGTATTCAATTAAAATTGATTTACTCCCATGTCTTCCCCAATCAGTGTCCCATAATCACTCTATTCTATTGTTCCTGCTTTTGTTAATTTTGTTTCAGGTATAATGTGCGGGGATCTGGATACCAACCATACTTCTCCCTTGGAGCTTGCATGGAAGGTCTTAATATCATATTCAGTAATCTCTATGGGATACAACTAGACTCGGTAGAACCTGAAAATGGAGAGATATGGGCCCCGGATGTACAGAAATTGGTGAGATTATATTAATATAATTGAAAAAATAAATACTAGCCTGTGTATTGTCTAAGAAAAGTAAAACTGCTGAGTGGAAGCAATAAAAATGTGATGCATGATGTTGAATGTTTAGAAAAGGTTTGCTTTCCTGAGATAAAATGTTAAAAGGGTACTAAAGATAAAAGTTTGAGTGCATTTTTCTTGCTGTGTGTGTGGGCGGGGGGTGCAGCAACAAATACCATATTCAACATTGGACTTCGCAGACCTACCAGTGGAACTTTTTTTCCTTTTTTTCTTTTTTGTTATGGTTGTTCTTTTTAGTTAGACTTACCTTTCAATATGCCCATAACATATATTTATTTAGCATATTGAGATCATAACTTTTGAAAAGAAAACAAGTGACTTACGTTTTTGTTATCAAAGTGTTCCTTGATAAGCCAAATATTTGAAATGTTAAGTGAATAAGAATTCTGTCTAAAAAGTGTGTAGCGGTGAGGGAAAATACAACACATCAATATGTTTATTGTCATAAAATTGAAATAGTTTGTGGTATACTTTTTCTTATCAAATATATATTGTTTTCCAGGCAGTAACACATGAAACTGATGGCATCCTAGGCTATATCTATTGCGATTTTTTTGATCGTCCAAACAAACCGGCACAAGACTGTCACTTCACAATACGGGGAGGGCGCCGCTTAGATGATGGATCCTATCAGATACCAAGAGTTGTCATCAACTGCTGCTTCCCGTAAGAAAACAATTTACAATTTTATAAGATTAGTCCGATTACTTAGAACAAGTTTGCTTGATATGGTGTGTGAATGCGAAAAAGGGGTTGTGATTGGTAATGTTTGTTGACACTGCTGTAAATACCCATGGAGATTTTATGCAACAGGAAAGAGAGAAAACATCCGTTACTGCAAATGATGATATTGTCACATTTTTGTAACATCTACCAGGCCACAGTCATGAATTAATCTGTTGTCTCTTGTAAATCTGATACTATGTTGGGTGAAGCTTCATAGCCAAATCTGTATACAAGACACCCTGAGGATTTATGTGCAGGCATGTTTGTACTTAGATTTTCAGTTAGGTCACATGGAAGATATTCAGTGAGACCTTCATAACAAAGCAAATAATAAGCACCCCTTAAAAATAACTGTAGCATCCAGAAACCTAATTAAGTGGAATGTGGTACCTCTTCTTGAAAAAGCAAGTTGCTACATACTGATTAATATTTCTATGTTTTTATTTGCAGATCTCCAAAGCTTGATGCACCTACACTATTAACTCATGGGGTAAGTTTTTACAACTATCTCTGTCTGTCTGTTTGTCGTTCTGTCTGTCTGGCTTTCTCCCATGAATCTTTTCTCCCCTCTTTATTGTTTCGCTTTCTCTATTCTCTGTCGGCATGTGTCTTTTGTCTCTTCTTTCTCTTCTCTGTTGTTTCTCTTTTCTCTGCTGTTTCTTACTCCTGTCTCTTCTCTATCTCTCATCTCTATCTCTCTATAATTCTGTCTCTTCATTGTCTGTCTTTCATCTCTCAGTCTCCTTACTCTCTCGTTCCTTGCTTATTCATTGTTTGAAGTTCAAACATCAGTTCTGTTCTGTTCTGTTCATGTATGTGTTTCCTCATGAACAGAATATTGAAAATGAACCTTAGCCATTCTTATACAGAATCATCAAAAGTTAATTATAGTTTTTTATTAGCATCAGAATCATCACATGTTTCTTATTTCCTTTTTTTGACAGAACCTGGAGAATTTATTTCATGAGTTTGGTCATGCAATGCACTGTAAGTATTAGAAATATGCACAATAAATTTATATTTTGATTTATATGTTGGTTAGAATTAAAGTATTATAAGGCAGTGACGCATATGCTTGGCAATCATGCTTAATCAATTTTGATAAGTAATTTGGTAATTTTAGTATCCATAATTTTACTCAGACTCCGAAATACTTATGTGTGATATGCATCAAGCCATCCTTATTGACTGAATAAGAAAGAAAATGACCAATCTTCAGCTGAATAGACTTAATGCAAAAATCTTTTGCACAATGCACAAAGAGATAAAATAAAAACAGATTTTAAGAATGTAACCCTTAAAAATTCAAATTAATTTTGTTTGACAACATCTCATTTTGGTGAACTGCGCCATAAATATCTGTTTTGATTGATACTGTTTTAACCCAGCCATGTTAGCCAGGACCAGATACCAGCATGTAACAGGAACCAGGTGTGTGACAGACTTTGCTGAGGTGCCATCTATCCTCATGGAATATTTTGCCAATGATTATAGAGTACTACGCCAGTTTGCAAAACACTATCAAACCAATGAGGTAGGTTATCTATGTACATACTGTTATTCCTTGTCCGAGCAAAGCAGTTGAATTTGGAAGCTATGCTCAACATACAAATGCAAGCAGTTAATGCTAGCAAAGCAATCAGTTTTTACATAAGGAGTTTGCAATGTTTGTTTGAAAAAGTCATGTGCTATCATGGTCCGATTTACCTATTACAAAATAATCACTGATAATGAACCAGCATGGGAATTGAACCTGTGAGTGACCTTGTGCATACTAGGTAGACATCCAAACCATAATATTAGCAGTCCTGTTACACAGAAGTGAAACGTTTGGCCTTTGAAGGTAAGGTAAACAAAGCATAATTATTTAACGCAATGTACACTGGCCTGTCAATTCAAGTCAGTGATTGCTCCAGATAGTTGATATTTTACTGTTTATTTACAAATTGTTTGTCATATTGTTTGTTCATGTAGACTCTACCAGAAGAGGCTATCAACAGATTGTGTGCTTCCAAGAAAATGTTTTCAGCATATGAAATGCAGACACAAGTAGTATATGCCATCATGGACCAGAAATACCACGGCAAACGGCCATTGGAAAAGGTAAACGCCAAACGATACCTCCAGATTAGGATTAGTGTTAGCTTTTCTCTGTATCCAAAAGCATCTTCTCCATCACCAATCTTTAAGAATATATTTGAATGTAACAAAGTCTGTGTTGTTGTGATCACTGTATACTGATGAATAACAGACTATAAACCCTCTGCATCCTCATGTTTTAGTATTACTTCACTGCAAAGGGGAATGTTAACAATTTTTTACACTGCAAAGCCAATTTTTGCATCACCATGCTCAGCAAATCATGTAAGGCACTTCTGCATGTTGGATATATAGAAATCTGTTATTCAGCATTATGCACAAGTCGCAGCAATATATTCCAGCTTTTCAAAAATCAATCATGCACTAAAAAGAATATTTTATGTCCTAAATTCACTAAATAATGTTTTCATTTTGTAATATTTTACTTTCTTCCTTATTTTGCAGTCAACTACAGACTTATTATTTGAAATACAGCAGCAGTTCTCCAGCCTGCCACCAGTTCATAACACAGTAAGATGAATTCTAAAATAGTGGTTTTTAAAATGGTTACTAACTTTTCAAAATTTGATTGTATGGAATTGACAGTGTAATCTGTTATCACCAACCAGCTAAGACTAAGGATGTCATATGGTGTCCCATGTATATTGCATTAGGGCAGCATCCATAAAAAAACACCTACATTGTGCTATCTTTTTGTTAATAATGCTTATGCCCAAATAAGTACAGTGTACTTTTTAGTTTGCCACATGTGATCACCCAACCTTATCAATCATATTCTTTTGATTTGAAAAGGAATTAAAATGTCAAGGTTCTAATCCCCTGGTTGCCCAACAAAGCTCGGTCAATCAAGAATTGTGAAAGTGAAACCAATCTCTGCCATTGCAGTAGATAGTAACTTCAAATCCATACAGTAAGTCACAAATGAGAGATAAGGAAAAGCTTGAATAAATGTACCTAATTAAAGTGACTTATACACATGACCTGTGCATGTATTGGAAAGAATCAAAGTGTTGTTGTAATTGTCTTCAAATAACCCAAAACTAGGCATAGCATGACTATAGGGCCCCCTAAATACTTTTTAAAATAAATCGAAAAATATTTGACGAAATGCAAACATGTAAAAAAGTATTACATGCCAAAATTTTTGTAAGGATTTTTGATAAAGCCAGAAAACCAGTCAAAGTAACTGGGCCGGGTCATAGCTGGTCATTATACTCCCTAAATCACTGTAAATGAATTAGTATCCATGTTAACTCATCCCTGCTCCTTCATCACTGTCATCCTAGCCCTATCTGCCCTCTCGACCTTACATCCTAAAAACACATTATGATCTTTGGAAGTGTGCACAGATATGCAGTGTGTATAATATAGCACTGTAGTGGCAAAGATATAATTTACTATGCATGCACTTGGGCATCATTTACTGGTTACATCCAGAATTTGTATCGAAATAGAGTGTTTCACATATTATCCACTTGGTATAGCCTACGATCATAACTTGTAGGCCTATGCCATTTGAGAACTAAAAGTTATTAAAGATTCCTTTTCGTTTGATTGTCATCATGGCTAGAATCAGATCTTTTTCTCTCTTTCTTTTATTTGGTTTATTTATTAAATTCATTTGTCAGTTACATCAACAGTGGATACTTAATAATAATTAGTTCTCAATTATGACATACATGATAGTATCTCAAAACATTATTTTTTATATATTAAATACAAAATTTGAAATTTGAAAATTCGATTGAAAATGACAACCACTTTCACTGATGGTCTGATCAAGTTCATAATATTGGTACTTACACTTAATCGATAGAAAAATATACATGTGTGCACATATCCCTCCAATATAAGGGGATATCATTTTCTTCGGAGGGGGGGGGGGTCCAAAATATACGAGGGGGGGGCTTATAGAATTTTTAGACCAAAATAGGGATGGTTATAATTTTTTAACACCCAAAATGGGAGGGTTATAGAATTATTATTAAGGGCTGGTTGCTCAAAACGTTTTGTGCGCTGTGTGAGCATAACAATTTAAATGTGCGCTCAATCTTTCGTTATATAATGCAAAGTTTTTGCGCGGTCACCGACATATTTGGGACTACTCCCCCCCCCTTCCGAAGAAAATGATAGCCCCCTAATATACACTACATTTGAACATGATAAGATAATCAGTTTTTAAATTCAAGTATATTGCACTATCGGTACCTCTACACACTTTCAAAGTAAGAGATTTCAAACAATGTATACCTGTTACTGTTACTATGACGATATAATATCAATTTATTGACATAGAGCTAGCTCATCAACATCTTTGAATATATAATATAGCGAGAGCATACAGTATATGAACGGTATATTTATTGTATGTTAAAAGCATAAAATGCTACACTTATTTCTTTTGACCTTATATTAAAATCAAAAATCTCATTTCAAGAAAAGAAACTGCAATCCATGTTTAAAAACTGCAAAAGTCATTAAAGGCCTAGTGATCCCAGCAAAGGTGTAAAAAATTGAAATTGTTTTTATAAGTTGCTTAAAAGTGAACGATAAGTCATTAAAATTGTCATTAGGTATTTTTAAAATCAAACATTTTGCAAAAACAAACAAGGAAAACAGCAGTATAACAAAGTTGAAACTCCATTCAAATACATAATGTAGCCAATTTAGAGAAATGATATATAGATTCATGTAATATGTCTTATTTGTTTTGAAACATAATGGACTGTGCAATAACCATAATGATACATAAGTTGTGAGAGTAACTTACATTTCAATGTATGCCATATATGAGTTTAGTTGATTTACACCTACTTTTCGTTTTTATTTACCATGTTTACATGTACAACTTTCTAAAACAAAGTATAACCAGGTACGGTATTCAAGATGAACATAATGATGACAGGAGCCAAACTCAGTTAAACTTTCCATAGCTGTAGTTTTCGCAGTTGATTGCATATGAGAAGGACTTTAAAGTAAATTGCATTGATTCAATTATTGCAATTGCACTCAGGCCAGAATCCACAAAAACACTGTCAATTTATGTGTACCTGCGTCTGTGAGAAGAACTATGAGAGAGGGATACCTCGCCCAACAAAGTGCTGACTGCTGATGAAATACCCGATTTTTATTTTTTTTAAATTTTTGCAGCATGATACCAGCTGATACTGAATCACAGTATAATACACTATTTGGATGTTTGCACTATATAATTTGGACATTTTGAGGAAAATACCATAAAACGTTGGACACATTTCAAGAAGTGCGTTGTACTCCTCGAGAAGGTCAAAATAAGATTGTAATAAACTAGCCTCCTTCACTGTCCAATCACAGACAACGTTATAAAAGCCTTTGGAAGTATTAGGCAAAGTCCATAAAACTTTGTCCCAGTACAGTTGCCACCTGTCCTGCAAATAGATAGGACAAAATTTTCCTTATCAGCAGGCATTTGTCCTATCCCCTACATTTTTGTACCACTGTAAATCCTCGTTTGGTTCTTCTTCATCATCGCTGTCTTCTTTGGGTTCTTTCATAACTGCAACATAAAATGACACAATCACCTGGTAAATAAGTGGCCTTTAAAAATATTAAGGAAATAGTGCCTAGATCTAAAACATGTGTATTGTAATCATGTTAGATGCCTCTGCACTGTGTCCAGACAGAGTACCAATCATTTTAAAGACTAAATTTTCTAAACGCATTCTTGCCTTCACTTTATAATGTGTAAAATGTGTATAACCATTAACCAGTGGACTTCGGGTATATATATAAATGCGCATTTATAAATGCGCACGTGACATCTATAAGTCGCCATACCGTGTTCAACGATGTAAGGTACCGGATGTGCACAAATTCCACACGCTTATAAAAAGTATAGGCGAAAATGACAGGTTACAAGGAAAATTGGTTTTGAAAAATAGTGGCATTGATTGCAAAGGGCAAAATAATTTGACCCGAAACATAAACTCTTTATTTGGATTTTCCATTACGGAAAAAAAAAATTTATGACGGAAAAGCTAGATATAGCTGATTTAATAAGTTATATTTCATTATTTCCGTGCTAAATGGGCGTGGCAATTGGCCATATTGATGACGAAATGTGATTCTTACTGGTATTAAGGTCAGAACTGGGTAGCTGCCGATGATGTTATTTGATAATGTTTGCACGTAGGGAACTTAAGGGGCTGTCGTTTTCTTCGGAAGGAAGGGGTCATGGATTTATTTATATGGGAGTCAAGATAAGTACCCCCCCCCCCGTAGCGCCGCCAATGAACATAACTCTGACCCTAATTTTAACTCTAATTATAACGTAAATTGAGGAAACTATAACTTTAGCCCTTTTCGGTATAATAACCCTCTCAAACTAATAGGCTAGATGTCCCCGTTCGACCTCCTCAATTCTAACTTACTCATTCGCTCGCAAATGGACAAAAAAACAAATTCAAAATGTGTTTTTAAGCACCTTTTGTGTCCCCATGCTAAATCGGTAATCTGTACACCCTTTGTCACCCTTTGACGTACAATTTAGAGTATAAACACGTAGATGACTGTACATGATCTAATCATCCCGGCTGGAAGATGTTGAGGAAGACTTGTATACTATACATCACGCTCATACGTTATATGACAATATGACGTACAATCACGTATGTGATGCATGGTTTGAGGTTTATTCAGCTAGTAAGTTGGATCTCGTCATACACATTATTGTCATGGTATATTGTAATTGTATACGTCAATTTTGTTCAGTTTGATTCAACCGGCTTATAAAGTGTTACTTTACACGGAAGGGGAAAGTTAGCAAAAAAACAATTAATTTATGAGTGTAAAAGGGGGAGGGTGGTTTTGGGGGAAGGGGGGGGGGCAAATAATATTTATAAAATTATAAGTAAGGCGAGAAAGAGAGAAACCCTGTTCTACGGGCGAACGGACCTTTCAAGTAGGGTCGGTCGGTCGGTTGGTATAACCAAAAATTTTTGTTTTTCGTCGCATAAAAAAAAAAAAAAAAAAAAAAAAAAAAAAAAAAAAAAAAAAAAAAATAAATAAATAAATAAATAAATAAATAAATAAATAAATAAATAAATAAATAAATAAATAAATAAATAAATAAATAAATAAATAAATAAATAAATAAATAAATAAATAAATAAATAAATAAATAAATAAAAAAAAATAAACATTAGTTATGTTTGTAAATTGGGGGTTTTGTGCATTAATCATGAACCTTTGATATTCATGATTTATCCTTGCAAATTTATAGCATCGAACCTCCAGCCAATGTTCCTTGCCAGTGCTAGCCACGAAACAAGGTCACAACTTTAGCCACTCCTTCAATGGTCGCCATTTCAGTGATTGACAGTGATGTAATGCAAATATGGCGCTGGCCATCTGGTCACGTGCGCATTTATAAAAGCGCATTTATATATACAACCGAAGTCTACTGATAACAACTAAAATATTGAGAGATAATGTTTAGCCACAGAACATTTAATTGATGTTTTGGAATTTGATATGAAACGATTAGCTTCTAAACATATTGACAAAGTGAAAGCAATAATACCGTACCGGTATGTTCAATAGCTAAACACAGTTTATACATTATAATGCTGGCCTTTACAACAAATCTATAACCAATATAGGACTCAAATAAAGAAAACAGTAGTAGAATGAAAAGACATTTCACATATATCTTTACATTTTTGTCTATACAAAAAAGGATTTATTCTTATATCGGTAGTTTTCTGATTTAACTAAAGAATTCTTCAGATCGTTACAATCTATAATAAGAATTAATCTTTTTATGCATCTAAAAGTCACTGGTCTTTGGTAAAAAGTGTTTTGTCAACTTTCAAGTTACATTATAAATGTACAATGTTTTCTGCCAGAAATTTTATAAATCATTTTTGACCTAGAGACTACATTATTTTAGTGTTTTGAAGAAAATCAAAAGCTTTTCTGTGTTTGTTCATTTGGTGTGATCTTTAATGTATAAATTGGAAATGATATTTAATGTATCAAGGCGGGCAAATAAAGATGGAATAAAAGTCTCCTATATTGGCAGTCAATTATTCTACAGGCATACAGTGGAATAATGGAATTTTGCATTTTGTTTCCTGTCTGGGATGCAGAAATGAAACCTATATAAAATCAATAATTCCAATTGCATACCTTGTGATTTGCTGTGATGTGCATGATCTTTATACCTGCCATCCACGAGTCTTCATTTTCTTCATTGCCTTAAAGGTAAAATGATAAAGATAATTGATATTATACAGAAATTAAAAGTATTAATTGCACCCCTAACTCAGACATGGGATTCCCACCAATTTAAGCCTGTTCACTCTAAGAAATATTAAAAAGTTCTAAAAAGGTTCTAAAGTTGTCCTCTCAGAAGAACCCTTAGAGGTTCTCTAAAGAACCAAAAATGGTTCTAAAATTGCCCCAAAATGTGATACAGAACCATTTTGGTTCATTGAAAACCTTTAAAGGGTTCTCCAAAATTAAAGAACTATTTTAGAGGTTCAAGAGGGATGGTTCTCCTGAGAGGACAAACAAGGTTCTGTCTAGAACATAATATTCTTAGAGTGTATTTGCTTGCCAAAAACGAAAAATCGAAATAATAGCAGTGGGAATTCTCAAGAAGATAATTGTGTTCATTTGAAATGACTAATTGGATTTAAATAAACAATCTTGGTGTAACTTTTCCTATTTACTATTGTCCCAAGATTTCAATGAAATTCTCCCCCCAATTCCCATGGTTTTTTTTTTTCAATGAAATTCTGACCTGGGAATTCACAAGTAAGCACACACTAAGGCGGTGTGGTTAATTTTTGGAATAAGATTCCTTAATTTGTCATATTACTTTCAAAAACATGCTCTGTCACCCAAAGACATGCTTTGTTCCAATTTGCTCTGTAATACAATTCAATTTTAACAGAAACTTTCATTTATGACTTATTCCATTTTGTTTTTAAATATTAAAGTAATTTAAAACTAGACTGTTCTCACACATGACCTTTTAATTTAACTTAAATTTCCCTCTCACTCAAAAAGTTGCTGTTGATAAATTGCAATGTTAATTCTTATACATATAATAAAAAAAGGGATTCATGCATGCTGCAGTTTATAACTTTATTGTTATTAAAATATTAATTATTATTATTATTATTATTATTATTATTATTATTATTATTATTATTATTTATATTTATATTATTATTATATTGAATCGACAGCAAACCATGTTTCAAAGTAGAAAATACCATTTAAATTTCATTTCAAATTTTTTAATTAATACAGAATATCACAAACGGTACGTGTATAATAACCAGTACTGTAATAACTTCATGAATAGTTTTGTTTTTTGTTAAAAAGCTTTGGCAAAACATAGGCCTACACGTCAAACCTCACTGTAATTTACAGTTTACAGGAACAAATTAAATTGTAACAACAAAAGAAGACCTTACCTCTATAGAGTGGTTTTAGCTATGTGTAGCATGTTAGCCAATGCCTCATCTCAGAATCTTGACCACCTTTCACAATTCTCTACACTACTCCGGCCATCCCATATTTCCCTCTTCCACATCATCTTCACCTCACAACGTCGTTACCCCAGTCAATAAAATTCCTTTCTCATTTGTTGCTAGTCTGCTACAATATTTTCTCCTCCTCTATTCCACTTATTGTATATCCATTTTTCACGTTACTTCATTTCCTAACACTTGCAAATATAATGATAAATATTTCCTCCTCCTCTAGTTAGTATCTCCATTTTTCATGTTACTTCTTTTCCTAACACTTCCAAGTATGTAAACAAGTTTAAAGTCACATATCTTTAAATTATATACTTAGTACATGCACACCCCTCCAGTTTATACACACACACATACTATTTCCCCACATAAGCTATAAAGGTCGGTCAAGATCAACTAAGGCCAAATCTGGGGTATGCTATGGTAATTAGGGTGGATCAGAATCTTCTCTGGGTAGATACATCAAAGTGACAGGTGGGATTTGGAGAGCTGTCAAATGGATACTAATGACTGTAAGTCTAGCTACAGTAACCTTATCAAAAATCCTTACAAATATTTCCTCATGAGGGGGTAACTTATATAAGTCGTTTACCCTATATTTTGAATGGTAATCAGCAGTGATTGGCAAAACATAATAAAAGTATGTTGCTTTCCTGGCTGTTATTAAACATATATATACTTCATTTAATATTTGAATTGTTGATTTTGCACTCCACCCCAATGCAGGCTTGGCAGCTAAGATTCGGTCATCTTGTTGGTTACGGCGCAAAGTATTACTCATATCTGTATTCGCGTGCTGTAGCAGCTAGGATATGGCATGAAGTGTTTGCTGTTGATCCATTCAGCCGTAGTACAGGGGAGAGATATAGACATCAAATGCTAGCTCATGGTGGAGGAAAGGACCCAGTAGGTCTTGTTGCAAGTAAGTAGAGCTCTGTATAATGGCATGCATTTTTCATTTTGGCTCTTCCCAGAAACTTTTAGGTGAGGGGGAGTTTTGATGCAAAACTACACAGGAAAGTTTGACCAATATAACCAGTATAGCACAATTTAGGCAAAAAAAAAAAAAAGTTTGTCTCTTAAACATTTTGCAAGTAAGCTTAAGAGTTTTTTTAGAAAATAAAAGTGAAGTGCTATGCAGATTTTTGTATTCATTAATTTTAATTTTATTTTTGTGGTTTTTTTTTAATTTTTTCTTGTATTTTTGCTACTGCACAGCCACTTTTTGTAAATAACTAAAAAAAACATAATAAAAGGCCCAGTGCATAGGGCTATATGCTAAGATGGCTTTCAAATACTTTAGCATGTGGATTTGTGAGACGAATCTCTCTTTTTGGCCTTAACATACACAAATTACTTGTATGATTGACCAGACAAATCAGTAACTTTTATTTACATTTCATTTGTTTATTTTACAGATATGATTGGAAAGAGACCTACTACAGATGATCTTGTGCAATCATTATTGGATGAAGCCAAATTATGAAATCAAACTGAAATAAACAGCAGGATATATATTTAGGGAATTAAAGCCAGAAATAGCTTACTGAATCAAATCATAGAATTCGTATGACTGCCTGTGTGAAGTACATCACATGCCATACTGCTGCAGCAATTTTGGAAGATTTCATTTGTGGACAGAAGTGCAAAAACTGCCGCTAATGTGAACACTGAACATTCTATACATGTCAAGTAGGATTGATTATTGCTAACTGAATTGGTAACTGAATTGAACTGAAGTCATTCAGTGATTTTATGTAATAATAGAAGTTAATACATTCTTTTATACTCATTTTACGTCAAATGTCAAGTTTTTCAAAAATGCCAAAACCTGGCTTTATTTTGGCTAATCTGGTCATAAAAATCAAGTCTTCAATTTTACCATTTTATGAAATGAAATTTCTTTTATATCTTTTTACACTGCATCCCTCCTAATTTGGACTCTCCAATATTCTAATTGGAAATCAGGCAATCAAAAATCAATCTTATCAAGTCTGTCATCTCAGTAATAAAATACAGTAAGCAGGTATCACTGTGCATGCCCAAGCCTGACAGAAATTGGAAGATTCATAAATATATGATTGCAGAAAACTAATGCAGCCATGGTGTCTTGGCCAACTGGCATGTTGTGGGTATAGCCTCACATTTCATACCCCATGGTTATCATTATCTTGCCCATTGAATAAGTGACAATAATGGCAATTCTATCAAAATTTATTACTGAGGTAAATTGCTGATAGCAATCAATAAGCAAATGTGATGCATGCTGGGAATGAAAAGGGCTCAAGCAGATTCTGAGCATGCATAACGTTCGCTATTGGCAATATATACCTCAATGTTTAGGGTTGTGCAGTGCACCTAGTGTATACAAGCATAAATGCAAAAGTTGACCCATTGGTCATCGAGCGCGTATAAGAGACATCATTCCTTCTACGCACTTGATGATCACGATATGTACATAAACTAGTTTCAGGTTCTTCCTGTCATAGCGTAAAGGGGGGGGGGGGTGACCTTATTGGTTAAGGATATGGATTTCCTTGAAACTTATGTACTATGCCAAATATCGTACCCTTTATGCATCCGTGTAAAGTGTAAAAAAAAACGAAAACATTTTCAGCGTAAATTTGGTTAATTAGCAAAATTGGAAAGCTAATAATGTGATGCAATCAAGCTAAATGAGTCTGATGTCGATCAAAGTCAAAATTCAGTTTTTAATTTCATTACATAAGACTCGTAATTAGACTCACAGTTCCAGAGATATGGCCATTTTAGTGTTGCTCAGAACAATAAAATAAAAAGGAAATACTGTTATTGGCTATATGTCAAAATCAATATTTCTGATATCCAACTCATTTAGCTTGAAAATGAGTGTTTGTTGTAAATATTGATTTTGAGATACAGGCAATAATAGAGGTTATCCATGTTCTATAACTTAAGCTGCATATCCTATCAGCAACTGCTATACCTTGTTTAGGACTTTCAAAAGAAATACCTGCATGTGCAACCATGACTGTTTCAAAATAGCCCGCCAAGTAACTCCGAGGTCGTGCATTGAATTGGTTTGAATGAGGAATACTACGGGAACCAGTGCCTTTTGTTAGAAGTCATGCATGAGTAAAGTGGATAACCTCTATAGTATTCAACTTTTTGTATTTTATTGTTTTGAGCAAAACTTATTCAAGCCTTAATGTACGATTTCTGTCAAATTTTAATTTTGTTATTCTTTATTCAAAATGTTGAAATAATATTAGTAATAACTGCCGGGAAGGATTGCTGTCCATTTTAAGATGACATAACAAGGTAAAGTGAAAGAAACCCCACTAGATATTTTGGCCATTCAGCATGCAGTTCTATGGGAGGACATATTATCATAATTTTTAAAATTATGATAATATATCGAACTTTGCTCTGTTGACCTACAAAGACAACAAATTTGGCCGATTCCATTTAGGTGCAAGTTGGGACATGTGTAAACATTACAAATATGTAAAAAAATCAGGTTTGAAAAAAATTAACCAATTTCATATTATAAGATCGTACATTAACCCTAACCCAACTAAGACTCACTAAAGCTCACTATTAAAACCGCTCTGCGTGCATGCATTCCACGGGACTTGATGACGCATCAGACCAAGTCATATATACCCAGGGAATCGTTGGCGGGCCAACGTCACCTGTGTAGCTACATGCTGGGGATCTTCTGCGTGGCATGCGAGGGGTCCGAGGTTCGAATCCCGGGGTGCCAAGTGACTTTCTTCTTCATCTTCTCTCCTTTTCGTTCCTTCTTTCCCTTCCGATAGCCAAGAAACCACGGGTAGGGTTAGGGTTAGTGACCATGCATGTTTTTCCTATATGCCTCCTTAACCCTAACCCAACGAGGACTCACTAAAGCTCACTATTAAAACCGCTCTGCGTGCATGCATTCCACGGGACTTGATGACGCAATCAGACCAAGTCATATATACCCAGGGAATCGTTGGCGGGCCAACGTCAACAGTGTAGCTACATGCTGGGGATCCTCTGCGTGGCATGCGAGGGGTCCGAGGTTCGAATCCCGGGGGTGCCAAGTGACTTTCTTCTTCATCTTCTCTCCTTTTTCGTTCCTTCTTTCCCTTCCGATAGCCAAGAAACCACGGGTAGGGTTAGGGTTAAGGCTTTAAATGACCATAACTTTAGGACGACAAGTCCTATTGGGATGATTGGAGTTTTCTTTGAAATTAACACATACACTGAAATTTAAAACTGGACAAATGACTCATTCAGCTTCATCACATGTTGCATTGTGGTTCTGATCATTGTAAACAGTGAAATAATCGAAGGTATACCGTATTATTTCATTTGACTGTTTTTGTTCTGGAAAGCAGGAGTAAATCGAAGGTATACCGTATTATTTCATTTGACTGTTTTTGTTCTGGAAAGCAGGAGCAACATCGGTGTATCAGTAACCAACTAGTCAAGGACCTTTAATGATGTCACAATGTACTTCTCTAGATGTAATAATGCATCATCATAGGCAATACCGTAGAATTCTGTTCACAAGCATACATGATTCTAAATGAGGGGGATTTCTTGATAAAAGGCAGACACCCTCACAAAAACATTTGGAGTTTGAGCAACTATATTACTGATACAGGTGGCTGTACAAAGATGTTTGTTTGTAAGACCAATCTATTGTAATGTTTTTGTAGAGTGTCTGCATTTCATCAAAAAGCCTTGTGGATGAACTGAAATGATCACATCCTTGAATGAATCAAAAAGAACATGACATGCAGGGAAGAGCAAATGTGAATGTTTTATGTTAGATAACAAATTTTTATTAAATGAATTTGATTTGCTGTAAATGTTTTGTTTTGTATGTGGTAATTTCTGATACTTTAATTTGCCCGACTACTTCATAAATTTCACAAGAGACATCAATTATTTGATCTTGAAACTGTTTATTTATAAACAATTCTACAACAATTAATGTGTACACACACAAGGGAAGTTATAGAAAAACAGGTGAAATGTGTGAGACTGGTCAAGCATAACATGGCCCCATCATGACTAAAGAGCACAACAACTATAGCAGATTCAACCCATCGTAGGACGTTTTTCAAACAAATTCAGGCTTCCGGGCCATCATGCATATCATACTGACGACCAGGTACAGATGATTAACTGGCAGCCTGGATTTGTTGGAAAAACGTCCCACGATGGGTTGAATCTGCTTTGTATATAGCACAAAAATATCAGACAACATCTCATTGCGCTGAATACTTGGAAATAATTTGAGATAATTTTGGACAGACTTGTAATTATGCACACCAATTTTACAGGGTTGAATTTAGGGTTAGATTTGAATTTCGGATGAAAGTAGGTAAAAACCAAGTGCCTGCGCCCTTTTAAGATGAAAATTGATTTCATCAAAAATGTCTGTTGTGCCATTTATTGGCAGAGGTAGTACAGAACAACAGATGAAGGAAGTGCAATGTATATTCTCTCTATATATAGCCCTTCCATGTTTTGCACATTTCAAAGTGCTGCTGCTCTAGTAGTCAAAATCAATGTTGTGCATACCTACTTTCTGAGAATCACTTTAATTTGTGAAACTTGCTCAAGGTGAAATTTGTTTCTAATTTCTTTTGAAAACAATTTGGGTTTTACGACAAAGCATTTTATATAATTACGTAATTATACATACTATACTCTACAATATATTAAAAATCAGTAAAAAAATGTATGCTTACACTTACATCAAATAGACCATTCATATCAAAATATACATCATCACTTATTTTTTACTGGAAAATGGACGGAAAAAAGTACTATAAAATACATACACATTCTGAAAGCACATCAAATTACATGGCATCGATTTCCATATACCTAAATCTATTTAAAAGTACATTTTTTTTCAACTTGTTCACATCAACTAACATAGGACGGATATTGATTTGTGAAATACCTTGTATACATACTTCGGATGGAATGTGAAATTCATAAAACATTGCATACACATGATCAAGGTGTTTATGTTATCAAGGTGATATTGAACTCCTGAATTACTTAAGAATATTTACAAAAATACATTACAAAAATATTCGCTTAAAACTCAATACTGTAAATTTACACTTGGGTCACATAATACTATTTTGTTGATTGTAAGAAAATTCTCTATTGCTTGACCTGAAATATTTTTCTGTCAATGACTATGATTAATTAAAGATTTATAAAGTAGCGAAATATGACCGTTTTCATCATTGAAATGGTCTGTCCAAGCGACTTGAGGAGCATATTAAAACCCAACTTGAGAATGTAGCAAAAAATAAGGAAAATGAATGAAAATGCCCCAGTCCCCTCAAATGTGTTAATATCCGTTAATGCTTTTTACCCCACTGAATAAATATTTTGATGCCCTCAAACAATTTATTTTCCTACCATATGAAAATGTTACTCCCTTAATTTTATTAATGACAACCTTTTTTATACTATTGCAAACAAACAAAGCGGTCACATTATGCAATTCCAGTTGAAATTCATACACCCCCTATGGAAGACATGACCTTAATCTTCCACACAAGTGGTGTAGATTTCAAATGGAGTCACACATTCAGGTAACCCCATTTGAAATTCACACTCCCCATGTGGGAAATTAAGGTCATGTCTTTCATATGGGGAGTATGGATTTCAACTGGAATAGTCCATTATTTATAAACTGAGAATAGTATAGTCTCAGCTCTAAAAGAGCAAACCACTGGGTGTCCAATGGATCAATTTCGTACACAATTTGATTTATTTGATCCAATATTTGTTTGCTTTCACTTATGCTTTATTCATGTACTTTCTGACCCCCATCTCAGGGAATGTGCAAACATTATCAGACCAATTGCATGTAAGTGCATTCCCTGACCTCTGGTTATCCCTGTAGGCATTATAATATTGTTTGGCTACCATCCAATCTCCTGAGTTGCAGGGGCAGCAGACTACACAAGTTACAAAACCCTGCATGCCCTACCCCAATGTAATATCAGCTTACAATCCCCACCAGTGCCCCACATTTCCTGAGGTAGGGGGAGTACTTTAATATTGCATTACAGACAATCAATTTAAAGTTTAGAAAAATACATCTTTTTACATTTCACTAGTACTAGATTTGCGTTGTTTTGGTAATATACAGTACAAAAGACAATTCTTTTAAATTAAAAAATGACCATATTTCATTACAATTATTCCGTATATAAAATACATTCTCTACATACAACTATATTTTACAACTATATTATTCTTTACAAAAATTGTTCGTTACAAATAATGAAGTTATGTTAAAATTCCACCTCAGCGTAACTTTACAACTACACTTTATAAAAATGACATCATAAACATTAATTATTTTATTGTCAATATATATATTATTCTGTAGACATTGGA
Organism: Amphiura filiformis; assembly: GCF_039555335.1. Classification (NCBI taxonomy): domain Eukaryota; kingdom Metazoa; phylum Echinodermata; class Ophiuroidea; order Amphilepidida; family Amphiuridae; genus Amphiura; species Amphiura filiformis. The sequence goes on along the minus strand of NC_092633.1, from coordinate 17,986,641 downwards.
AAAATATAGAAATTGTTCCTTGAAAATTTTTTGTCATTAATTCTTTGTTTACAGTGCTCAAAAATGTCTACCTTTTACTCACACACTATAAATACCACAGGTATAATTTCTTTAACAAAATATTGTTATGTCGGAAGCACCGGATAACATCATTTTTGGATGTTTATTTTTTCTTCTTGGCAATCTCACTCTCAACTTGTGCAATTTTCTTCAACAAATTATCAGCTTTGAGACTGAGCGTACTAAGTTGCATTTGTAGGACGCTGTTTGTCTCTCCTTGTGGTGCAACACCTGTAGTCTGGGCTTGTTTAACACCCTCTTGTATTGTCTGCTTCTGGGTCATCACCTCCGCTAGTTGGATGTTGAGGTCGTCAACTTGTCTTTCAAGCTGATGGATTTGAAGCTCTACAAGTTCTTGGTTGCTACGGACGATAGAGTGTTTTGCCGCCTCAGATATTTCTGGCCTGTAGGAACAGCAAATGATATGGATATAATTAATAAAAGTGGGCCATATCCTGCTAGGATGCTGAATGACCTGGATTTTGCTGATGATATTGCCCTGTTGGAATCTTCCCCAGCCCGGGCCCAGTCGCAGCTTACTAGGACTGCAACTGCAGCAGCAGATCTAGGCCTTGTCATCAGCGCACCTAAGACAGAATATATGACTGCAAACTGTAACGCCCAACCAGCACTTGAAGTCTATGGTAGTACTATCAACCATGTCACAGACTTTAAGTACTTGGGATCCAAGATGGGCTCTAGTGCTGGAGACCTAAAAAGAAGAAAAGCACTAGCCTGGGCAGCTTTCTGGAAACTGGAACGCCTTTGGAGAAGCCCATCCCTGCCAATCGAAACAAAAATCAAGCTGTTTGAGACAACTTGTGTTACTGTCTTTCTGTACGGGTGTGAGTCATGGGTAATCACTAAGGACATGGAAAACAAAATCAATGCCTTTGCAACATCTTGCTACAGAGTCATGTTAAACATCAAGCGTGTGGATCGGATTCCAAATGAAACCATCTACAATCTGACCAACACCACTCCACTGGTTGCCAGAGTCAAGATTCATCAACTCAAATTTCTCGGCCATATACTGCGCCTTGAAGACGACGAGCCTGTGAAAGAATATGCCCTTTATATTTCACCACATGGGAAGAGGAAACCGGGATGACCGCGCACACTGTATTTACAGTATGTCCAGCACCTCCTGGGAGATACTGAAGGGATGTTGCAGCCAAACAAAATTGTTGCGCTTGCCCAAGATCGCAATAGTTGGAGAAAGCTTGTAGTCGCCTGCTCCGCAGCCGACTGATGATGATGATGATGGGTACTTAAATTGCCCTCTTGACCCATGGTAAATAATTCATTGTCCAACAAATACCTTAAATAGGGGAAGGTAGCCACAATCAGGCATATAGCCAAATAGGTGAAGATAGCCACAATCAGACCCATAGCCAAAAATAAATATGCATACACGCAAAAAGTGGACTTAACCCCCCTCCCACGAAAATGGCCTTTTTGGCCTATTTTGAACAGTTTTGTCAATTTGGTGGGACATAAAAACAAGACAAAGCTTGATTTTTCCATTCATTGGTGAATTAAAGAAAAGAAAAAAAACAAATTCCGGTCTACCAACCTGTCTTGTTGACTGGATGATTCCTTTTGTCCACGTAATTCTTTAAGTCGTGCTGCAACAAAATCACTTGCTATTGGTGTTCCACCGTGTGTAGTCAAATATTCACGTAGTTTGGAGTTCTCTGATTGGTGCCTGGCCTCGTTCAGTCTTTCTTTGATATCCTGAGTATTGCAAGAAATAAGAAAACTTGTCTAAAATATAGCACAGTTGTGTTCATTAGTGAGAACTTGTACAGAACAATCAAATTATCTAAGAGGTACTAACAGGGCAATTTTACGATTGCCTCTCTCACTAGGTTATCTTTACACTAGTTACTGATCCATTTCCCTATTTATCAATATCCAGGACCACACCTCTATCCACCAAATAACAACACAGGCCTATTTCACATAATACTAATTGGAGGACACTAGCAGATATTACGTTTAATAGTAGTCATCCACTCCTTTAATCAATCTATACCTTCATTTTGTCCCTAAACACACATTTTTACCAATATATACTTTTCATTCAACATTCATATAAATCCACATCAAAATACTATATCTACATCCTAACCCTATCATATTCATATTTACCGGTTCAGCAAAGTGTGCCTCCACAGGAGCCCTAGCTCTCAGGTTGAGCAGCTCACCAACCACATTTGCCTTATCTGTACTGTTGCCAGTGTGTCTGAATGCAGACTCCAAAATGGTCTGTCCTTGTGAGGATGTGTCTCTTCTGGTGACAAGTGATTTTGTAACCGTCGACTCACGACAACGAGCAAAGAACATGTCTTGGCAGATAATTTTGAGTGCCTGGTAAGAATAAAATAATAATAGAGAAAATGATATGGACATGAAGATAAACAATTTACTAGCTATAGACCACTTGACATCATTGTTTATCAACAAAGGCAAAGGACCGGTCTATATGCTTGAACGAACCGCTACACTGTTCAATGTTTCTTGTACAATATGAAATTTGGTGGGGGATGCGTACACACACTGCAGGGCAAATAACAATGGAAATTGCCGGGCAATGACATCACATGTGGTCTATACAATGCATTAATGGGAGAACTATATGCTTGCTTATGATATATTGGTATGATTGGGAAGGTCAAATGAACCAACTTTAGCAAATGTAGCCTAGGACATTACAAAGGGATATTTTAGATTTATTCAATTTCTGACTGTAAACAAATATTCAAAGCATAGGAAATTTGCAATAGCTGAGGATAATATTTACCTGAATAGCATTTAGTCACTTTAGAATGCTAACAGTGTAATTGTTTTGGCGACAATGTATATTTTTGCAACACTGCCCTTGTTAGCTATATGTATTACACAATTTGCATCAGGATCCTTACCGTATAGAATAGTCTCATAAAACCAGGATCACTATCATTAGTTAGATCTCCTGTCTTAATGTGAGCCAAACAATGAGCTATAACCAGCAGGAATTCACCCACAGATTCCAGTCTCTCTTGTCTCACAAATAGGATCTTCTTTGCATGCTGGTAGAAGAAAGATCTACGGAACATATTCTTCTCATAGTTGTTTGGTGGCAGTGCTGACGCCAGAAGTAGAGTCACATCTGGTGTGTTCATGACACGTCGCAAGTAGCGGATCATAAAGACACCAAATCGGTAGACAACAAATTGACTGGGTGTGATACCGTCGATATCAAGTGGGGTCAGATCATCACCAAGAAGCCACTGAGCATCTTTGACATCAATGAATGAATCAGATACAGCACCTAATAAATGCAACATAAAAGAATTCATTGACTATAGCATTTTGGGTAACCTTTTCCCCATATTGATATTTGCCACAATGTATTTATTGTTATTTATATACTGACATAGCCCAGATTACAAAAAAAATCAGCCCTTTGTGTTTGCTTAACCAAACGGTCCGGGGGGACACACACTTGGGTCCTGATGGGGCCAGGCTCAAAATGCTCAAGCCAAGCTTATATTAAGCATGCTGGCCGGTATGAGGAGAAAACTAGAAAGAAACAGAATGAAGGAAAAGATAAAAAAAAAAATTTGCTCTTAGCCCTTGGCTCAAGAAATAAGAAATTGGGAATTCTTATTCCGTGCCCTGGTGTTACATCTAATGATGATAGCATAGCTATTATAGTTTATTCAGTGTAATGGTATTTCGGTCACTGTCACTGTCCACACTCAGCACCTCACTTTAGGCACTTCAGTGCCTATAACGGGATGGTTTATAGCAATCTGTAGTTTTCCCTTTGAATGAATATAAATGTGAAGATATAAAATGAGGATACATTATTTTTTTTAAACCAACTAAGTTCTAATGGCAACTGAATGTCCAAACAATTTGTCTACATATCCTTCAAATTCCTTTTCTTCTGGAAGGCAGTGTTAATAAATGTCAAATATCAGAGCAATAATTGTAAATCACTGATGTCAGCTTGGCCAGGAGTGCAAACATTTATACGACAAGGTTGCTACGTCGGCATGCAAAGTAAATGATAAAAGCGGTTTTCCAAGTAAAGTGTTGGGCCATAGGCTGGATTTAGATGTTTTTGCCGACTTAGAACTTTTACTATGTTCAATGACTTTTACCTGACATCATGGCGTTTATTTTATAGGCCTAATGGCACATATCTAACACCTAAATTAGAAAACCACTTTTATCATTTATAGGAGTTGATGTGATGGACCCTACCTCTGACTCCAGGTTTGTTAACAGCAGAGTTCTTGACAACTTCTTCTATCTCCTGCAGATCCTTAAACAGTGGTGACTCTAAGACAGATGAGAAGATGGATTCGTTGAGACCAGCTGGCAATTGATGCTTACTGTCTTCTTCCTTCTGAGCCCAATCTTTTGGAGCCTCAAGGCGTAGGGAATTGCTGTTGGTTTTGTTCAGTTCATTGGCTCCTATGTATAGATAAAGATGAAAATAACATGTGTATGAGGACCTAGGAGTCACTGCATGGGATTTAATACTGACATTTCCAGAAAATTATAAAGTCACATGACTTTTTAGTCATTGATGTATAGTTGGTGCCATATAATCAATTTCACCTTAAAAACCTAATGAATCTCATCAAGAAAAATCCCAACCTGGGGTGTCCAGTGGCAAGAATAGCATAGGCTGTTTTAGTCATAGACCATGCAAACCCTCCCCCTGGATTTACCCCTGAAATGCAAGCCTGGAATATTAAAATTGAAGAGGGCCTGTACATAGATGCTGTTGGAGATTTTGGCTTATTTCAAGCACTGTACGTTGAAACATCACCAGGTCACAATGGAAAGTTGTGGCTACCACTACACAACAACAACTAGATATGCAACCTAGAAAATGCACATAAATCACAACTTTAAAGAAGTGAAATCTAGTTTCTCAAAGCAGCAACACAAACATATTTACCCTGCTGGTTAATCAGATTGAGCTGGTCTTGGGTTCGCCTCTCATCTACATCAGCTTGCTCTTCCACCTGGTTCTTAATCTTGGACAGCCCTTGTTCTTCCTTCTTCTTACGTCTGGCTTCCAACCTAGCTTTCATTTGGGCACGGCTCTTGTCTTGTTCTCGACGCTGCGATTCCTCATATTTCTGCATGCCTTCTAAATGTTCCTTCATCAGTTTCTGTATTAAAAATCAAGTTACATGAGAAGTTATTTATTGTTAGATCACAACCGCTATCACATTCGGAGCCTTATTTCATCCTATTAATGATGAACACTTTATTATAACCTTCTCTTGTGAAGGTGGCTTGGGAATAGTTCTTTGAACTGTGTTTTCTTCTCTTTGCTTACTTAGAGCTTATGAATGACAAGGCTTAAAAGCTACATTAGCAAGTGACACAGTCATTGCAATGGTTGACCTGTGGTGATAAGGCAACAGGCTGGATTCGTGTAAAGCTATGTAGAGTGCCATTGAGAATTCTTAGTCAGTGGGAGTGGTCTATTAGTAGACACATAATCTGATTGGACAATCGCATGATTTTGGGTGTCGTCTATCAGGCTGTAGACGACCCCACGTCATCATGAGTGTTGATAATGCATAACACGCTCATAGAGGTGCGCATATGTATCGCGTTGTATGCGTAGACGCAGTGCGGAATACTCGCACGCGCTGCGCCGGCATCCACTACTCAAAATATTGGACCTGCCTGTCGTCTATCACACGGTAGAGGATAGGCAAAATAAAAATTCCTATCGTTTATTCTCTAAATAGTTCATTGGTAGAACATCAGCACTGCCACCTTCGAAGCCTATTTTCAACAAAAGCAGTATGGTATGCATAAGGAGAACTCGAATCGATGTTGATCACAAGTAATGTGTTCAATAAATGGTCATAAAAAGGTTTATATAATTATTACAATAAAAGAAATTTAGCACAAAATGTGAGTTTTAATACAAGGTGTATCAAAATAAATTATAGAGTTTGAAAAATGCCACTAGATTAAAACATATGAGGCATTTAGTCAAAATATTATGGTTGACAGCTGAATCAACATCTTGTCCTCTTACAACTGTAAAATCAATGGCGTATGACCATTCATAAGGACTGTGGCTATTTTTGTAAGCCGAGTAAATCTGAAATAAGTCTATCTCTTAGTCCTCCCAAAAGATGAACAAAATATCATTAAAAAAGTGTGAATGTTGAATTCATGTAATGTTCGAGCAGGGGTGTGGGGGTGTGTGTGTAAGTGCATGCATTATCTGCATATTATGTTTCAGTACCTCCTGCATTTCTTTATTGCCTTCATTCTGAGCCATATCCTGTTGCAGACGACGCTCTCTTTCTTGCTTCTGTTTCTCTGAAGTCTGCATCTTCTGTCTCTCGCGTTCCTCTTCTCTTTGTTCATCTCTTAGTTTATCTTGCTCAAGCTCAGCTTCTAAACCACTATAAAAGGAAATAAATATGAAATGCTATACTCTGTGAACCTGCTTTAGTGGCATACTCAACCCCTCTTGGGTTGTCTGATAACACAATGTAAAGGCAATCCATTTGGGGCAAATATATATACAGGATTTCCCAACATGGGAGTAAACGCTATCAGTTCCCCTGAAACCAAACTGGGTAAAAAATAATGTCAAATTTTCCCAACTGGATGTGATTCCTCTAGATGCTGGACGAAGTGGAGGGGATGCACCCCTTTGTGCATGCTCTTAAAGCAATAAACAGATACGTAGCCCCTGGGATTTCCCATGCCATTCCATTATACTTTCTTTTTATCATCAAAACTGACTGAATACCATGGCCTCTCAAATAATAAGTCATATTCAAAGATGAATTTGAAAACTATTCAGAATTTTGATGAAAAGGCATAATTCTGCCCCAGGATTGTGTCCCCAAAACACTGAAATGAAACGCCCCCATGATAAACTTACGCAATTTCTTGTTCCATCTTGCGTCGCCTTTCGTCTTCTCGTTTCTTTTTCTCTGCTTTGATGCGGTTGATATCATCTTGCATTTCTTTCATCTTGGTTTCCCTGAAGTGCTTGGCCTCTTGCGCAGCCTTCTCAGCTGCATCAGTGTATTGTTGAACAAGAACCTGCAAAAAAAAAAACAATCAAAAATTGTGAGAGATTAATAATTTTGTTTTTGTTGATGTGAAAAAATAAGCTGCAGCACACAACATCATGCTTGGATTTGTTGGGTTTTTTTCAAGAGGAAAAAAGTTTGATAATGGAAAAAAAAACTATTTTAGACTGTATATTATACATTTCATAAATACACTAACAGATTTCTGTAATTGCCGACCCCAGAGGTACACTGCTGCCCAGCTACTTTGTGGTACCAGTCCGGTACCAGTGTGTGTACTGTACATGTGATTCACATGGGTGTACCTCTGGGGTCAGCAGCAATAGGAATCTGGTAGTGTAGTCATGAGCTAATCATGTCAATTCATTGGCCAATCACAAACAACACAGAATAATTTCCATGTGCCTTATTTTTGACTAGCCTACTAGCTGTAGGCCTATCATCCCTCACCCGCTGGGTTGAGGGAGATAAGCTCACAGCCGGGTACCATGGGAGAAATATTTTGCCCTATTTCCCCTCTGACCATGTATCACTTGTATACTATTCTTTTAATTAGGCCTATATCCTGAGTATTTCAGCGTCAAAGTGCATGGCACTGGCTATAAATTAGTGGAAGAGAACTAACAATGCATCCTACAAGCAACTTCTGCTTATATTTATTTGTTGTCATACATACCTCATGAGGTGAAAGATCTCTCATGGCATCCGCAAGTTCCTTGAGCTGCTTTTCCTTCAGCGCCAGTCTAGCATTGGCTTGTTGTACTTCAATGGATGGTAGACAATCCCTGCCAGCTTGGTCTATTCTCTGATTGGTCAGCTTGTCAAATTCTCCTAGTTGTTTCTAGATATTAATTGAGAGAAACATGTTATATTAAATTATTGCTCCAAATGGAAACACGCTTGTATCCTGATGAGAGTTGGTTAATACATAGCTGTGAATTGCTTTAAATGTCACAATATTAAAGGTCCACCACCACATCTGGAATAATGAACTACATAATTGAGTTATATGGCCCAGGGCATGTCAGTCCAGACACCACCTAAGTCCAGACAAGTATACAAGTATACAGGAGGGTGATCTATAAGGACAAGGTCACCTACCAGTTGACCAGGCCAACGGTTGTGGACCTTTAAGCTACAGGTGCACAGCATCCATGTAATTTTCAGATTTTTAAAGATTGCTCTCAGGATACATTCACACACCCACACACCCCACACATACACACTCTATCTATGCCTGCCAGCAACTGTGGACATTGTGTATTGCTAACAAACTGAGGCTGTCTGAATTGACATACTGTAAATGTTTGCCTAATGGTGCACCTAAGCTCCTTTGCCTTGGGGTAAATTCCATGTACAAATAGAGAGCTGCCTCCTCTAAAAATCCCAAAACGAATTAAGGTTACATGCCCTTATTTACTGGCGGGATTTTTATGGGAGGGCACTTTTAGTTTGTGTCTAAAATTCCAGTTATGTCAAGGGAGCCCATAGCTCCATTAGGTGAAAGTTTACGGTATAATTGGCAAACCAAGGACCAAACTGGCAGATTTTTTTTGTGCATAGCTGTGTGTGATACAGAGTAAGAAATATATCTACAAACCGAGGTCGATATATTTACTGCATTCGGCATGCAATTGTGACCTACTGCAGACCTCCGTCAACCGTAAAATATTACATTCATAGAAATACATACCTTATGTTGCCTCTGTAATTCTGCTTTCTTGTCAGCCAAGTCGTCTGCTTTCAATGATCCTGAATTAGCTATGAGTTCCAAGAATTCCTTTTGCTGTGCCTCCACTAGTTGATTCCTCTCAGTTTGTCTCTGATCCAATGCATCAGATTTGGCTTGACCAATAGCTGCCTCTTTCTCTTTTTCCATTTGTTCTTCCTGTAATACCAATATGAAATGGATTAACATTTGCATGTGAACAATAATAAATGCAGTTTTTTTCTCTTACTTTCACATTCCATGAACTGTCAACAATCAATTTTTGGACTTTCATTGTATATGTAAAGACAAGAAGTAAGCTTTTTGAAAAATTGGTAATTGAATGCTAGCAGATTCTGATGTATCTCACCCTCAGTATTTACATTATACATTTTATATGGAAACAACTACCACACTCTTGCATATTAAGGTCTGCAAACATGCTTTGCAAGAGACTGTGGGATATATTTCTAAATATAACCATCTACAAGCTGATGCTGTCACTTTTAGTATTCAATAGGAAAAGAAAGCCTGGACCACAAAACCCACTGTTATTGCAGTATATTCAGTGCCTTGGCAAGTTGCACCAAGAAAGTTTAAAATAAATCAAATTCAGTAAGAAACTTTACCTGGTGAATTTGTTCCTTGATATGCCTCTGCTTGAGCACCTTGTATATGATGTTTTCTGCCTTTCCAGTCTCTTCTTTCTCCAAGGAACCTTCCAAAGTTGGACGCTCTACAGATTTCAGCTGTCAATTACAAGAGAAACAGGAAATCAAATTAGATTCTAATGAGTTGAAGTCCATATTCCAAGAAAAAGGAGAAAATTTGATAAACTAAATTAATCCTATGTTTGTCTGTCTGTCTTAATCTGTCTGTTTTATGTCTTCCCTCCATTCCCACCCTTATTACCTGTACGTCACCAAGAAAATCTCTTTCTTTCCTCTGTTTCACAAGCTCTTGGTCCATCTCTACTGCATGTCTCTGTTTCAGGCTATTTTGTTTTTGTTGTCGGCGTTCCGCAATTCTATCTGCAAGGGCCTTCTTCTGTCTTTCCTTCTCACCATCCATACTTTCAGCAAGCTTAGCGATCTAGAGTTGTTTACAAATACACAAAAATAGCAAATGTCAGATAGGCCTATGGATAAGAATTATACAACCTGAAAGTTTGACTTTGTTAAAAAAATTATATAATTCAGTCTAGTTCAGTAAGACTCATGTTTATTTTGTTTTGGCATGTGCACGCATATTTGATGAACAAGGGGAACAGTCTTTGCAAACTTGGTACAAGTTCAGTTCTTCTGTCTTGATGCAGGTGATCCATATAATATTTTACATAACTAAATCAATCAATCAATCAATCAATCAATCAAACAATCAATCAATCAATCAATCAATCAATCAACCAATCAATCTATTACTTTCTTACATCTGCTTTATGTTGTTCCATAATTTCCTTGCTTTCATCTTCTGACATCTGTTTCCTCTTTAGCAACATCTCTTTCTCAAATGCTCTCTCTTGTTTAGATATCAGATCATCTTTCTGACTATCCATTTGAGCCTCAATAGATTTCAAGCCTTCTTTAGACTCTTTTTCCAGTTGTGCAGCTGTATCTCTTAGATCTTGCTGTTGTTTGGTTTCCAAGTCAGCTTGTCGTTTTATTTGGTCCTCCTGTTAGGAAACATATTTTGAAAGATTTCAGTGATTATTACTTGTGAGCTTTAGGCCTATACTTTTCAATATGCACATTACATTAAACCACATAAAAATTAATTATCTTTATAATATTCCAATTATTTGTACTTTTTGAGTCTGTGTGAATCTCACGGCAGCAACTTTAGTGGATAAAGAAAGTTGTTTACTTGATTGTTGGAAGTGTCCTTCTTTTAATTGATCTTTTTCTCTCTTTGATTCTTTCCATATAGGCTAGCATGCTTATATAGGGCTTTTAGCCTGGCTTGAGCATTTTGTTTGAGCCTGGTCCCATCAGGACCCAAGTGTGTTTCCGCACGGAGCGACCATTTAAAAAAATGAACAAATATAAACTTTAGTTTATGAAGCTTTGATGGAATGATATCCCCTGGGGCTATCCATCTAAGTATGTATATAAAATCAGCAGGTGTTACTAAACTGAGCTCAAAAAGAAACTTATATTTTTTTACAACTTGTGAATCACAAGGTCATATCTTTAATACTGTCAATCAAAATGAACCAAAATTACACACAGGATTACCTTAATATTCTACTCTAAACACATGTCACTAACTATGCAGTTGTCCAACTGACACAACAGCAAAATGCACTGTCATGGGACAGCTTCCTGGACTTCCTTCACTTTCACAGCCCAACATTTGGCACCCAGGACAAAAAATCTGTGAGAATGCACACAAGATCCTTGCACAGATGATAAAACGGTGCTGCTTTCTGCTTTTCATACACTTTTTTCATGAAACAGGGCTGGGCTGTGAATGTGGTCCAGGAAGCTGTCCCGTGTCAGTGCATTTTGCTGTTGTGTCAGTTGGATAACTGCTTGGTTACTGATATGTGTTAAGAGTAGAGTATTGAAGTAAATCTGTGTGTAATTTTGGTTCAATTTGATGGACAGGATTTCAAGATATGACCTTGTGAAAAATTATAAGTTTCTTTTTGAGCTCAGTTTATTATCTAATTTGCAACTTTGTACCTTAATTAATTTTAGTACTATTGCCTTACTAAACTTGCATATAACAGTACTTGTTAGAAACATTACACTGTTGTTTCTACTGTATCTCTTTAAAAAAAGAGTTAGTTATTTACAGCCCTGACATTAGTATACTTACCAGAAGTTGATCCTTTTGTGCTACTGATTCATCAGTTGTAGACTGACTAACAATTGCTTCTATTGTATCAGACCCATCAGTGTCACCTCTCAGCACCTATAGCAAAGCAAGATCACAACACACATATATTATATTAGTTTACTTGGGCAATTAAAGCCTTGATTCAAGGTTTTTGTCTCAACAAATGAAATCAAAATTATTGAGACTGATTATTGGTACAGGCTTTTGTTCTGTAATTTTATTTATCCATCAATTTGAAATGGCAAGCATCCAATGTGTACAGGAGAAAAATATTGCTACAGTCTGTATCCATGCATTAATCATCTCTTTAAACATAAGTAAAACCATTATTTTACTTAAAATACTTTTATTCTTAATCTTGGTCACTTTAAAAAAAAAATGTGTTGCTAGTATTCAGAAATATATCTTTTGACCTTTTTTTTTTTTTATCTTTTGACAGTATTGAGAAATATATGCAAATGAAAGTACATTAATGAAACCTTGCTTTCCAATAATGGTCAAACGTTTACCTTGACAATTCCTAGGTCATCTGTATACATCCAAAAGCAATGTCACACCTGTAGTGGTTGTGTGACATCTCATGACAGGTTTATGAGAATGTGTGTCTCGAGTGTTAAAGAATAGGGGACAGGTGTTAAAGAATAGGGGTCAAGTGCTGAAAACTCAATGTGATTTTATTTGCAGTGTTGCTGCATGTCCCTGCTGATGACCAAATTGCTACTCACACAACCCAAAATTGTGTCCAAAGAGGACTACATGCCCGGATGTCAGATCGCTAAAATGTCAGTTTTATGTGTCCCATCACAATGATTATTATTGTTTTACTGTAATGCCTTACCTGGTTCTTACTGATGAAGTCCAATTCTCTATTAGCAGCATCCTCCTTAGTGACTTCCTCCTTAAGACGTTTCCTGGCAGCCAATTTAGCCAGCATGTTATCCCTCTGGCTAGCACGTTCCTTATCCAGCTTACCAGTCAGGGTGTTTACATCCTCCAGGTATTGTGCCACAATAGCTGCTCTTTCATCATCATTTTTGTCTTCTTCTTCACTTAATAATCCCTGCATTTCAAATAATTATCAATTAATAGTATTTTAACTGAGCTCCTCATAGAGATTATTCCAATTCAATCCTACTTATTTTAAGTTTATGTGCGACTTCAATAATGTTGGAAGAGAAGGCAGGAGTAGCAGAGGCATGCTCATGAACCTTCAAACCTTGGAGGCTAGAAACCCATCTAGGTGTCACTGCTTCTGCTTGATACTCCTCAATGCTAAAAGTGTGACATGCTCAAAATAGGCTGAATTTATATGATTTTTCAGAAATCATTGGCATTGAAGCCCTAAAGATACCTTTAGGCATGCCACTGTATTTAACTTTCAGAATACAATATATGAATATATATTCACTGCGAACATAAATTTGGACTTTTTTATGGTTGAAGTAAAAGGGTCTTTACAACCTTTTTCTTGGCATTAAAATATACAACCCCATTTGATAGCTGATGCTGACTCTGACATTTGACCTCTTACCTTGAGGGCAGTCTCATGTCTCTTGCGTTGATCTTCGTCAGCCAACTCCTGGACAATCATCATGGCAGCATGCACGCTGAACTCATCATCAGCATCTCCCTGGCTTTGTTGAACTAATGGAAATAATCATATTCAAATAATAAATCAAATGGTAAAATTTGGGAAACAACACATCTTTTTCTCTGTATGTAGAGTGTTAATGTATTACTGAACAAAATCTCAGAAAAAATATTGGAAATGGTTCCCCTTCTACTCCTGTACAATGTTGTACTGCATAACATGCTCATCTTCACCACAGCTTCTTCCAACATTGATTGGTGGGGAAAGGGGAGGGGTGTATGGAAGATTAAAATTGAGACAAAACTATTATAATTCTTAGTTTCCAGTGACTCATTTAGTATGCAATATGGTAAAAGTAACATAATAACAATAGTGTGTATCGAAGGCTAACATATCAACCGTAAGTTGTTTTATTGGATTTGAAATATGTACAATTTCACAAAATTGCTCAACAGTTAGCAAACACTATTTTGCTTACCTCTGAGATATTCCTCTTCTTCCTTAGATCCTGGTTTGATGTCTTGAGGAATAGCGGGTTTCTTATTACGTCTGTTCTTCATTTTGGCTTTCATCTTCTGTTTCATGGTCAATCCCATCTGGTTAGTTTGGTCAGTTTCCTGTTGAAAGGCAATTCATTTTTGTTAAAGTCCTTATTGTCAGTCCATGCTAATATCGCATTTCAGAAAGAATTTATCACTGACAAACTTCAATTACACTGAATATATCAAATAAGTGCTTTGTGAAAAATGGATTGCAGATTGATAAATGCACATATTTTGTAACAATTTAGAGAAATACACTGCATATATTCAAGCTTGTGCATATATTTTCAAATGCGCTATAAAATACATTATTATGTTTCGATGAATCCAAGCGTGTGAAAATATTGGATCCAAAATATAATAATGATAAAATTGGATGCTTTAGGCCCAATATTTATTGGTCTCACTATGAGTTTTAAAATGTTTGACTCAGCTACGTCTCATCCAATATTTGAAAACTCATTGCTCAACCAATAAATATGGGCTCAATTGATCCAATTTTATATCACACTTGGGTTGAAATTAATATAATCTAAACAGTAAGCAGTGTGCACGACTTACCCTTGTCATATCTTCAGTCAACGCTGCAAGCTGAGGTCCACCAACCGAATTGAGATTCAACAAACGAATTCTCTCCTCCATCTCTTCATCCAACCGTTTGCGACGACTCTCATCGTTCTCCTACAAGGACAAAAATGTCAAGTTAGGTCAGCTTTAAATGGTTTGTTACCAGGGAACTTACATATTGTGTGTGTATCAATAATCATAAGCGTAGTCAAATATATTACAGGTAGTTCTATTAACCAACTATCAACTTTATTTTCCATATTACATTAAAAATATACAAAATAAATATAAACAAAATGACAATTGTGAAAATGGTGGAAGAAAGTAAAAGGCCAGTGAGGCCCAAATAAGGTCATGTTTTGTATACTGGGCACCTAAAAAGGGTGGCTTTGTTGCATTCTTACTCATCAAGACATGTTTACATGCATGTAGCTTGTTTATTTGATATTTATTATGAGCTTGTTTAGTACTATTTTTTTCCTTAGACATTGGTCTTTCAATTTCTGAAACAAAAATGTATGATTTTCATTTGTACTAATTACTGAAACTTGTTAAGTCTAATTAGTCAGGGGTGGCTCATGTGGCGGAGGATCATGTGACGGAGGATCACAATGCTGTACAATGGTGATCCTCCGCCACATGATCTTCAATAAACATTATTGATGGATTTCTACTTATCTGTACTTGATCTCAGCCAAGTGATATCATATTTAGCATTCATTGCCTCAGTATGTGTTAATTAGACAATTACTAATTACTTGTTGCTACATTAATAAAGTTCGTTACCCTCTATGTATTTGAATAGGGATTTAATGTAGGCAACATTCAAAAGGGTGCTATGGACAAACAAAACATGAGAAAAGACTCAAATTTCTTAAGCAGACCTTGGTTGTGATCCTCTTTACTTCAGTAAACTAAAAACTAGTAAAACAAAGAAAGTTTGCGACAAATCTGAAAGAGCGCCCTCATGCTCACTTTTGATCCAAAAACTTCCTTTTTACGAAAACGCTTTGTCGAATTCTCTTTTAACTTTCAAAACTGGATTGTTGAGCTTATTTTACATCTAGTTACATGCCTCAATCATGAAAATTTGCATCTCCAGTGCCAGATAAGGGGTGTTTTGAAGAAATTTATATAAATATTGATAGATTTTTGACCACCCTGTATTTACATAATTGAAGTACTTGACCGCTAAAAATTCCATATGGCTGGGTGGGCAATTAAGTTAACTATATTAAACATGTGTCAAAACTTTACATTATCAATGTACGTCGAGGGGTAACACCCCTAACTGAATTAATATTTTCATCCTTATTTTGCTTGTTACACCCTGTATATTATATGGGTCACCCTGTATAATGACTCCCATTGTATTGTTTCTGAAATCGTCTGAGTATATGCTCTTAGAATATATACTTTTATTGGGTTCTAATGTAAACTTTTGAAGTTATAGTACCAAACCTGTAAAAGCATGTGATTTGTTTGAAAAATACACATGCTACGCAACTGGTGCCCAACATAAAAAACATGACCATAACCTCTCTCCCATACTAATTGAAGTTATATTCTAAGTTTACAACAATACAATTTATCAAGCAAATAAATAGTTTTTTATCCGAGTTGAAGACAACATTTTCAGACCGGGTGACAAACAGAAGCATTTTACCCTTTAAAAAATATTTCTTGGTATACGTGCTGCTTTTTTAAGAATTAAATTCACATTGAAAGCTTATAAACCTACTTTCAACAAAATAGCAAGATAATCTGACTTAAGGGTATACAAGGTATTATTAAGGTATTATTGGTCGGAGCAGCCAAAAAAAATTTTCATTATCTGAATCAATATATTATTGAAAAATAACACTTTGATGTTTTGCAAAAGTACATTCTACAAATCATATACTTTGAAAACGTGCTTAATTTATTGTTGTTAATGAGTTATGTATGTTTTACAAAAGTGTTGTTGTTTCATCCTCTTTACAACATAACTCAAGAACCACAGGACCTACAAAAGTATATCTGTGATATTTGAATTCTTCTACACGCCGCTATGAATTAGCTTCGACCAACAATACATCGTATAACCTTAATGCATAAACAAACCAGGAAATCATTCAAAACATATGCAACTTACATGAGCATCATCTGCAGCATAAGCTTTACTAAGCTCAGATATCAACAATGCCTGTTGTCTCATCAATTTCTTCAGATCA
Source organism: Amphiura filiformis (assembly GCF_039555335.1). Lineage (NCBI taxonomy): Eukaryota > Metazoa > Echinodermata > Ophiuroidea > Amphilepidida > Amphiuridae > Amphiura > Amphiura filiformis. The sequence continues at coordinate 17,970,034 of NC_092633.1, read as the reverse complement.
GAATCAATCTCTTTGTCATCTTGGTGACTCATCACAGGGACAATGTCTTCACTCAGACCCTCCTGGTTGGCTTCCATCATGTGTTTACTGCATTCAAACATACAATTTTTCTTTTTTTAGCTTGAATTTGAGAAGCAATGTGTAGTCATAATATTACTCACACCAGGCAGTATTTACACTGGTGTGTTATTGTTCTTTATTATGCTTTTACTTTTTATCCAAAATATTGCTTTTCAGCGAATAGATGGTCAATAAATTCTTTCATTGGCTGTCAATTATGTATGAGGAGACTTGCATTAAAAATCTTTCTCATAATTAATTTCACACATAGTTTAACTTTATTTGTTTCTAACCTTTCACTTTTAAAGGTTGCGTTTCCCTCATTTTGGATCAATTAAACCATTAACATAAGAAAATCCCAATTAGAAATCTGCCACAAGAATAACTCAACACTTACTCATGCAGTTGTTTCTTCATGCGAGAGCGCCTCTCAGCAAGCTTCTTACGCAATGTATTCAACTGGTTCTGTTTCTCTTTCTCCATATCTTCAGCAGCTTTGGCAGCTCTGCTCATGAATTCATCAAGCATCTTCTGTTGATCCTCTTCTGTCTGCGCATTTTGAAGATTCTTTCGCAGCTCATTCTGCATTTCTTTCAAAGCTGTTTCTTTCTTCTGTTCTAGGGACTATAAATGATGACAAGATGTCATAAATTTGTATTAGAGAAAGACATTATGTTACCAGCACTATATATAGTATTGAGACTAAACTGACTTAATTGGTTTTCTAGTAGTGACTATCATACCATAAGTTTGATTGTTGTGCACTAACCCTAACCTGCCAGGGGCTTTTTGGCGACGGGAAGGGAAAGAAGGAAAGAATAGAGAGAAAAAACAAAGAAAGAAGTTGTTTGCTCCGGGTGGAATTCGAACCCGAGACCCCTCGCATGCCAACTACTGGCTCTGCGACACTTTGCCACAGGTCTTGGGCTTCGCTGGCTAGCGAAACCGTGCCTATATATCACTTCGTCATCACACCACGTAGGATGCACGCAGGAACAGCGCGTATATCAAGTAGTATTTTGTAGTACTCAGGCGTGTTAGGGTTAATGTAACTTTCAAACTGTCCCAATTTCATTTCATAATAATTTCAAAATACAGATGAATACCAGATGAATATATGTTTAATGTTACCGATTTAACTTTACTGATTTATATATTGGTTAACTTAACACTTTACTCTGCTGATTATTTGATTTTATAATTATGTTTAACCCTTACATCAAGCATACTTTTTTGCTCTCGGAAGTTTAAGAAGATAAGAAAAGGAGAGAAGATGAACAAAGTAGTGGTAGTAAACTTAGTACCCCGGAATTTGAACCTTAGACCCCTCGCATGCCACACACACGATCACTGGCCGACTAAACTTGTAGTGATCCAGTGCATATAGAGGGCAGTTTTTGATTTTGTGCAAAGCCATTTTTGCATTGGTCGCTACCTGCCCTCAGTGACTCATGTAAGGCACTTCATGGCTTTCACGTAGGATCAGGTATCTATCAGTATAATGAAATCACACCAATATGTGCTACCAACCTGTATAGTCTGATTGATCTGTTTGATCTCCTCTGCCTTCAGATTACTCTCAAGTTGTACACATTCCAAAGTTTGTCTCTCAGTCAACGATTTAGCAATTTCATGCTTGGCATCATCTGTTAGCGCACCCATGTTGTCCTTGACAACCAAGTTACTACGGATGTCTCTTGTACTAGCTTGAACTGTCAAAAAATTACATCAAAATACCATGTCAACATTCTTGCTAATATGAGTTCAGATGCAAAACCTGATCATATTAATTTCTCAATTTGAGATATAGCCAAATATAACTGGTCAAATAGAAAGAAAACATGCGCTATTTTTGGTCATAGGTTCACAAATTTACCTTGGAATTACAAATTAGGTTAACAATTTAAAGCCAGCATTATAGGCCAAATATGTTGGTGGCCTGAACTTAAGTTTGAAAATGGCGTGCATCAGTTTTAGCATCTGAGCTCTTCATACATACTTGCTTAACTAAAACAGCAGTCCTTCCGTAACCCATGTTACATACATACATGTAGGCATTAATTTATCTTTTCCAAATTTGGCATTGAAATTTAAACAAATTGTCAGCCATTTATATTCTTCCTACCTGATATCTGTGACTGCATAGATGCAGCAGCAGCAGCTCTGACTGGTACAGCCAAAGTAACACCACCTGGTTGGGTAGGGACAGATAACTGTTGTTGTACTACATTCACTCCATAGTTTGGTCCTTTTACAATGTTACGATTGATGCTTGTTGACTGGTTGCCAATCTGTGGTTAAGGCAATGTAAATAACCAAATAATTATGTGGATGAAATCAATTAATCTATTCAACAACAACATCAGTAGCAGTAACTGCTAATACAAGCGCAACAAAAACAGCACCTGATACACCCACAGATGTATGAAAAAAATGAAGGGTGTTCATTAAAGATGCCAGATATTTAAGACAAGATTGTTAAGATCATTCATCTTATGTAACCACATATTTCCAAACAAAGCACTGTGGTGATATCTGTTGCATAAACACAAAGGCAGGCAAGGCTGTGCGTGATTTATTAGACATGGTCTATGGAACAATCAGCTTTCATGAATATGCGAGAAGCATGAGCTCCATACAGACACATGGACTTTACTTATTCATCTGTGGTTATTACAAAATCAACAAGAATTTGTTGTAGTAGTGAATATGTCATGCCTTAGTTACTGGATCACGCCTGGTTTGCACACCTGTTTGCAACCCATTGACTCTGTGTTGAGATCGTTTTCATTGTGGTTCTGAACAAAGATAGCGTGAACCAGTTGACCTACCTGGAAAATGTTGATTTTGACGTCGCATTACGACAGCAAGTAGCAACAATTACTACTACAACAACAATAACAACAGCAACAACACTAACAACAACAACAACAATTGCACTAGAATTGTACCTTGATATTATGACCACCTTCCCCACCATGTCCATATCCTGCCATCTCCTGAAGTAACTCGGCTGATAACGTAAAGTTAACACCTTTCTCTAACATGTTGATAAGTTGCTTCAACAATGGGATGATTTCACGACTAGACTCTGTTGAAGATGTGTCACCATACACACCACTGATGCAGGCATCATAATCTCCTGCCAAGACTGCAATGTTACCAAGTACCATCTACAGGAGTGAAATTAAAAAATTACAATTATTTTGAGCAAAATATTCAATTGCACTGATATTAGCTAAAGTTAGCATTGCTTTATCTTTGCATATGGCAGTTTGAACAATTCATCACGACTGGTTGAATCAGTGAGGTTCTTTTACAGAAAATACCATCACAGTAGGCTTTTCTTAAATCAGATAATCAGTAATTAAAGGTGAGTAGTCATATTCATCAGTTTCTGTATTCTATCTTACATTAAGACCTTCCATAAAAACAATCTGTTTCCAAATTTTGTGTTGTGTTGCTCCAGCAATTTTGATATTAGAAGCAAAAACGTGTATAACAATGCCCCGATGGTGGTAACCACTTTATCACATTTTTGTTCACACCATCTAAATGAAACATATCTCAGGTGTTAAATTTTACTAAGGTAATGGGAAAAATATGAGCTTTCTTCTGATACCAAAATCTGAAATTAATGAAAAATAGGGTATGAGATTACCAATCTGGTCATATACCTCTGAATTATAATTTTGAGTACAAAATGGAAGCAAATGAGCTAGGCCTACCTTAGCTTCATGACTGAGTAGCTCAGATCTCTCTCTTGCATACTGCAATGCAGAATGGTCTTCATCAAGAGACTCAGTCCTGGTGAGTAGCTGATCTTTGAGTTCTCCTTGTAGACGAGTCTTGGCTTGTTTGTGTCTATTCATAACAGCAGCCTGGGCATCTGGATTCAAAGCATCCTGTCAAAGGATTCAAATCATTTCAGTCAGATTACTCCACATAAACACTATTTCATAATATCATTTCATATTTCATATTGTACAGATTTGTAAGTACTTGCTGTGTCTTTATTAATTGTCACTGAATGAGCTACATGCTGTTCTCTTTTCTACCAATCTTGTTTGATAGCAGAGGCAAAATGTGAATTAGTTTGAAGATCTTATAGAATACTGTGGGTAACAAAGGGTTTAAGATCACTAACTATTCTTTCTTCAGGTTGGCGAAGGAGTGAGTGCAGGCGTATATAGTAGCAGTACAAGCAGATTTACTATAACAGAAGATTATGAATACCGACAACAAGCAGAAAAGGAATACAAAGAAAAATATGAGGATGCAGAATGAAGCCTTACTTTAGAAAGTATCAAGAATAAAAAAAAATATGACTCTAGTGGTTAAATATTTACCTCCAGCTCTTCAAGCCTGTCTCTATATTTCTCTTCCTCTGCCTGTAGCTTGCTGTAGATCTTACGAATTGTCTCCACAAACTTCTGGTGAGAACTATGGTGGCGCTCTTCACACAACCTCTCAGGTGCATCCCCTGATTCAAAAATGAGATGAGATTGTTTTCCATAAATGATCGTATCTTAAACATATTTCGATTCAAAGTCTAATTTGCTTTCATCATGTCTGTAACTCATTTAGATTATTTTTGTTTTGTTGACCTCAGAATGCAAGATTGTATTGGCTAAGATCACAATATGGAGTGGGCTCATAATGTATGATTGCTTGGAAGGTGTGCCCAAGTTATTTTGCACAAGTACTTAAATGTGCATAGGTTTATATGGCAAATTTGACTTGTATCCTTAGATCTAATTAAGAATAAAATAAGCTAACAGTTATGATAGTGTACAGCTACATTTTTATCTTTTAATAATTTTCAAAAAATAGTATCTTCCATAATTCCAACTCATTATAAGTGAGTTGTTGAGGCCACCATGTATGAACTATATACCAGTTGGAATTTATTAAGTGTGTACACTTTATTTATCATGTATGGATTTTTATAATTATGAAGATAACATAGAGTTATAATGTCAGCAAGTCAAAATGATGTCTGCTGTGATATTTTTTGTAGCTACAAATGTATGTCATCCTGGACAGGTATGAAGTAGTTCATTTGTAAAATCGGGATAAATATTTGCCCAAGTCTATTTACCTTGAGTGAGTATATTCACAACATGTGTAGGTAATACTGAGTTAAGTTCCTCTGTGGAATCAGCTCTCCTTTG